>NC_139926.1:27498647-27516147 GCF_963514095.1 Eutrigla gurnardus
ACACCAGAATCTTCACTAGAACCTCACCAGCACCATACCAGAACCACACCAGACCTCACTAGAACCTCACCACAACCACAAAAGAATCTCACTAGAAAAAAACAGAATCTCACTAGAACCTCGCCAGAACCATACCAGAACCACACCAGACCCATACTAGAGAACCACACAAGAACCATACCAGAACCACACCAGAATCTCACCATAACCATACCAGAATCTCACAAGAACCTCACTAGAACCACACCAGAACCTCACCAGACCCATACTAGAGAACCACACAAGAGCCATACCAGAATCTCACCAGAACCACACCAGAATCTCACTAGAACCTCACCAGAACCACACCACACTAGAACCTCTCCAGAACCTCACCAGAGTAGGTCCAGAGCTACACATCTGTGTTTGGGGATCACGGGTGCAGTTTGGAGGTGAATACAGGAAAGTAGAAAGTATTACCATGAAAACAAAGTAGTCAGAAAGTACTCCAGTAAAGATACCAGAAGGTTCTACCTCAGTGGGGGACTTAAACATGAAGAAGGATCTCAAAGATCAGAGTATTCAACAGGCTGAAGGAGGGCGCCTCCTGCTGGACCACGGGGTTAAAGACCATGTGATCCTCCCTTTGTTTCATCATGTTATTGACTTCCATCATAAATATCAAATGTTACTAAAATAATAAAACGTCTTAAAATGATACAGAGATAGCCGTTTAGATTTGAATGATTTAAATATTTTTGATTAAAATAAATGAGTCAATGAAAGAAAGGAGGAGGTTATTTTAGAGGTAGGAACTAAAGTCAGGGGGCCGGTGTTCCTAGAGGGACAGAGACTCCTGCTGCACAGTCTGGCCTGCTGCTCCTCACATGTGAGCGGCAGCATGGCAGCAGCAGCAGCAGGGTCTGGCTCAGGGTCCGGCACAGAGTCCGGATCAGGGTCCCACAACGTGGTCTGCAGGATGGTTCTACCTGCTGGGAGAATGTAAGACTGTTTTATGTTCTTTAAATCTGATTTAAATGTTTTTAGAAGGAGAAATGTGAAGAAGTGTTCGTCTTCTGGAGCTCTGCTGGTTTCATGTAAATCTGAATCTGCTGGTTCCATTTAAATCTGAATCTGCTGGTTTCATGTAAATCTGAATCTGCTGGTTTCATGTAAATCTGAATCTGCTGGTTTCATGTAAATCTGAATCTGCTGGTTTCATGTAAATCTGAATCTGCTGGTTTCATGTAAATCTGAATCTGCTGGTTTCATGTAAATCTGAATCTGCTGGTTTCATTTAATTCTGAATCTGCTGGTTTCATGTAAATCTGAATCTGCTGGTTTCATTTAATTCTGAATCTGCTGGTTTCATTTAAATCTGAATCTGCTGGTTTCATTTAAATCTGAATCTGCTGGTTTCATTTAATTCTGCTTCCTGTTTCTAAAGTGTTGAAGGTCGGATGTCCGATGATTAGAACTCTTTGCTGTTCACATTCTGGAAAAGCAAATGATGAGAATTTATTTAAATATGAGGACTCCGACGTTCAGGTCTCTGCCGGTCTCTGCTGGTCTCTGCCGGTCTCTGCAGGTCTAAATGTGTGTCTCTCTGTGTTTTGAAGCATCTGCAGGCCAAAGGCCGGACCGACGACCTGTTCTCCGACGTGGTCTACCGGCAGTTTGGCGAGGAGCTGAACAAAGTCCTGAAGGACTGGCAGCCCAGCGTGCTCCCCGATGGTGAGTCCCACAGGAACCACATGGCTCTCTCACAGACACCAGTATCGGCACCTGGACCGTATCAGATCAGAACCAGGCCTATCGAGTCCAAATGGATCTCTTCAGGAGAAGCTTCCTGATCTGAAGTGAATGTGCTGCTCGTCAGCGCCCCCTGCTGGCCGCTGAGCGGTAGTGACCAGTGTCCTGTGATTATAACTCTTCTGCTGTTCACATCCTGAGTCTCTGTGATTGCACTATGATGTCATATGAGGACACTGACCAATGAAACGGCTTTATACATTTCATTTAGTTTTTTTAAAATAAATTTAATTTAAATTTTGTACACTATTTTCTTAAAAAAAAACAATAAAATTAAAATGAAATAATAATGAATATTATTTGGTTGATTTTATCGTTCAGTGGTTTGTAAAGTAACTCAGTCCAGCATTAGACAGCCAGGCATGATGGGAAATGTAGGCCAACCCCATAGCTGAAAAACTGGTTGGACATGATAACCACCGCTAGCCTCAGCCTATGGCATTTTACACTGAAAACGTTAGCATTGCTATCAACCTGGTCCCTCTAACCCCCGTGTGGTCCTGGTCCCTCTAACCCCCCTCCCCGTGTGGTCCTGGTCCCTCTAACCCCCCTCCCCGTGTGGTCCTGGTCCCTCAAACCCCCCTCCCCGTGTGGTCCTGGTCCCTCTAACCCCCGTGTGGTCCTGGTCCCTCTAACCCCCCTCCCCGTGTGGTCCTGGTCCCTCAAACCCCCCTCCCCGTGTGGTCCTGGTCCCTCTAACCCCCCTCCCCGTGTGGTCCTGGTCCCTCAAACCCCCCTCCCCGTGTGGTCCTGGTCCCTCTAACCCCCGTGTGGTCCTGGTCCCTCTAACCCCCCCTCCCCGTGTGGTCCTGGCCCCTCTAACCCCCCTCCCCGTGTGGTCCTGGTCCCTCAAACCCCCCTCCCCGTGTGGTCCTGGTCCCTCTAACCCCTGTGTGGTCCTGGCCCCTCTAACCCCCCTCCCCGTGTGGTCCTGGTCCCTCTAACCCCTGTGTGGTCCTGGCCCCTCTAACCCCCCTCCCCGTGTGGTCCTGGTCCCTCAAACCCCCCTCCCCGTGTGGTCCTGGTCCCTCTAACCCCCGTGTGGTCCTGGTCCCTCTAACCCCCGTGTGGTCCTGGTCCCTCTAACCCCCCCTTCCTGTGTGGTCCTGGCCCCTCTAACCCCCCTCCCCGTGTACTTCCTGTCCTCCAGGATCCCTGTGGGGCCGCGTGGAGGAGCAGAGCCTGTGGAGCAGCCAGCAGCTGGGGGACCAGAGTCCAGCGGCCCTGCTGCGGTCCCTGGTCTACCTGAACACCAAATACTTCGGCCTGCGCACCGTGGAGCAGCACCTCCGGCTGTCCTTCGCCAACGTGTACGGGCCCGACACCGTCCATCCCGTCACCAAGGAGACCGCCGTCTGCATCCGTGTGCCTTCCATCTCTCAGGACGCCCACGGTGAGACCGGCAGCAGGTCTAAAACTGGTCTACGTGGGTCCAGGAGGGTAGCTGAATGTTGACGTCTGTTTGTGTCTTCAGTGCAAACAGAGTCGAGGAAGAGGAAGCGTCCGCTGGAGGACGGGGACCAGGACCAGGACTTGGAAGCAGACGAGGACTCGGGAGGCTCCAGCATTCGATGCCCGGTGAAGGAGCACGAGTGTCGCCTGTACGACCTGTACCGGTCCAAGTGGTGCGTTCAGGGTCCTCCCATGAAGTCTGTTTGACTGATGTTAACGAGCTCATTAATCTCAGGATCAAGTTATTTATAATCATGAAACTAATTATAATAATATTATAATAATACTTTTTATTATAAAAATATTATTATTATATTGTTAAAATATTATTATATGAAATTGTCTTATGGTGAATATCCTTGAACTTAAAATCTAATATCTTGGCTCAATTGTTTTAAAATGCCAATCAATCAATAATATCAGGTCCTGATCTGGAGCGTTGCTCGTCACCGCCCCCTGCTGGCCGCTGAGCGGTAGTGGCCAGTGTCCTGTGATTATAACTCTTCTGCTGTTCACATCCTGATTGTCTGTGATTGCACTATGATGTCATATGAGGACACTGACCAATGAAACTACAGACCATCCAACCACAGGACGGGACAGGAGCCCCGCCCCCCCAGTTACTGTGATGACATTAAATACTTAGTGGGGGGGTTTTAAAGGGGCCGTGATACGTTGAGTTTTATCTTGATGGCGTTTACTGGTCCAGCTGATTGGTTGTTAGACCTTCAGTGACCAAAGATACAAGGAGCCTAATAAAGAAGTAAAGTTGTTCCTCTCCCCCTCCAGCCCAGCGATGCTGCAGGAGCGTCTGGACGTCTTCTACGTCCAACCAGATCCGGCCTCTGGTCCCGGGGAGCCGCTGTGGTTCAGCTCCACGCCGCTGGAGAGACGGATCCTGGAGAGCCTCCTCACCAGAGTCCTCCTGGTCAGAGACGTTTACACGAACACACCGGAGGAGGGGGGGACGGGGGAGGAGCAGCAGGGGGGGAGGAGGGGCAGTCGCTTTGACTTCTGTTAGCAGAGCCTGAACACGAGGGGGGAGGGGGGTAACTGGGTAGGCTCCTCCCCCTCCTCTCTGACGGTGTTTCCTCCTGGTGAGGGGCCTCCACAACACGAGGACGAAGAGCAGCCGGACTCTTCCTCCTGCTGACTGATGCACAACCGGAGGAGGAGGAGGAGTTAGAAACAGAGGAGGCGGAGCTGCAGTTTGTCCAAACCAATCAGGTAGAAGATGAAATGTGTTGGCGGTTTTTCATGGCGGCTCAGATTAGCAGCTTCAACTCATTTCAGGTTTTAACACAGAATCGTGCTTTAACGACGGCTCTGAGCCGCCGCCGCCGGGGGGCTACGAGCCGCCGCCGCCGGGGGGCTTCGAGCCGCCGCCGCCGGGAGGCTACGAGACAGTCACGCTTCATGTCCTCCTCGCTCGGACAGAAGAGACGAGTGCTTTAACTTAGTTGAAGAGGGAAACACCAGAACCTCGACGGAGGAGGAGGAGGGTATGATGTTGAACGTTGGCAGCTGGTTGGTTGAACTTCCATCTTTGATGCCGACAGCAGTTGGTTTTCTAGGAAAATGAAAAACCCAGGTAGATTAATTTCAGCAGCTGATCATCATCGACTTAATATTTCTGATTCACATTTTAAAGGTCAGGATTGAACAGTTAATATTCTATAGCAGTTAAACATTGTTGCTTTAAACATGTTTACTGTTAAATAGATGAAATATAATCTTTCATCTATTAGTTTTTTTGTTAAGTTCTGAAGTTCAGAATGAAAATGTTTCCACGTGGTTGTTCGCTGCTTGAAGATGGAGTTTCAGACTTCCCAGCATGCTTGAACGCAGCACAGACCAGCAGCCTGTTGTCACCTCGGTCGGGGGTCGACCACGCGTCGTCCCCTTCCTTCCCGTCGCCCGCTCTGCCTCCGTCACCACGGCTCTCAGGTGAACCCCGCGGTGGAGTCCCAGGACAGACCCAGGGGGACGCCCGGTCTGACGGGCTGACCCGCGTGTGTGAGGTGCCACCTGCCGACATGCTGCATTTCTTTATAGGGGAACCTTCATTCATGCGATGTAGCATCATGTATGTACGAAGCTTTGACGTGTAAATATCGATCTGACGAACTGAACTTCAGCTTGAAAACCTCCCAAGAAGCCTTTTTTTAAAAAACACTGATTATTTATTTATCTTTTTATTAGTTTGTTTCCTCCTCGTCGCTCGTTGACCTGCTGCTCTCTCGCCTCGCTCGCCCAGCAACCATCCTCTTCCTCGCTGCTTTCAGACTGCAGAGCTTCTCTGTGACGTCGGACATGTTGTCTTCATCCGTTTTTACTCCCTTGTTTGTTTTTTTAATTTATGTGGTTAAAGCCCCTTTTTTTCTACTTTGAGTTTTGTTGAATTTGCTTTCTGAATGTTTCAATAAATTTGGAGAAAGTGTCATCAAGTTTAAAACAAAGTGAAAGATTATTTGAGGATTCTATGTTTTTGAACTTCCATACAAACAGGAAGTGAGTGTGAAGCTGGGCAGCGTCTCCATGAACACCATGTCTTAACGTTCGTTAGTTAATTAGACTCCAGGAGGACGAGGTCGGAGGAACACCCACTGCTTTTGTCATCTGGAGAGCGGGTCCTGTTCCCGTTATTTTGTCCACCCGTCTTTGCGTTTGCTGATCTGAGTTGCGGTGAGACGCTTCAGGAACGCGGGTTTTGTGGACTTGGTCTCAGCCCCACGAAGTGACCCGGATCCGAGGACCCTGGCTCATTATTTTTTCCTGCTGGACTGGGAGGACCTGTGGCCGGCTGCAACGCCTAATGTGAATGTGCCTATCTGTAAATAGTGACAGTGAGTGATTGAGTGTGTTAGTGTGTGTGTGTGTGTGTGTGTGTGGGCCGATCTGCTGATACGATCATGTTAAATAAATGATTTCATTTTCTAACCCGACGCCTCCGTTTTTAATCCGCTCACCAAACCCGGTTGGTCCAACATAGTGGAGCTGTCCTTAAAGCTGCATTTTGTCTGCTGGCCACCAGGTGGCGGCGACTCTGATTGTATAGAAGTCTGAGAAGTATACTTTGCGCTTATTATCTCAGTAAACATTAAAAACTTGCTGTAGAGTGAAGATGCATATTTGTGGCTTCATCACGATAAGAGATATTAAACCTCTGGTGGCAAAACAAGCATTCTAAACACATTTCTTTACTTTCTGTTTTTATGTTTAAGGTAGAAGGAAGCTAAAGGAAAATATGGAAGCCCTGAGGGGCAAAATGAGAAAAAGAAAATCCAGTGTCTAGTTCTGATCCAACTTGTTTCCTCATGTTTAACTTAGTGAGAAAAAAAATTATTCCCAGGATCCTCTTTTTCCAAGTATTTGTTGTATTAATTTTGACTAGGAGCGCTCGTTCTGATTAAGTAATGTTCATGTTAATTAATGTTCATGTTTTCTTCCTGGCCAGTTTGAATTCTCCATTTATAATTTTAACAGGTTCATATAATAAAGTAAAATAAATCAGGAACTCATGAATGAAGATCTACGTAGTTGTAGAAATAAAACATTCCCCCCATTCAAATCAATGTGACAGGATGGTCAGCGCGGCGGCCATTTTAATGTGTAGCGTTGCCATAGTGACCACTGTAGTTCAGTAAAGCCACTTTCCATCAAGTTCTCTGGACTCCCCTAGGTTCCCAGCTGACCATCAGTGGAGTGGCAGCGTTCAGAAGCAGAGAGACAGACACAGGTGGAGACAGACAGGCAGAGACAGGCAGATGGGTAGAGACAGACAACATTTAACATCCTCACTGATCACACGGAGGAAACATCACTGATGCTGAATCACCACTTTGGTCACAAGGGACACGTTAAAGCTGAGGAGCTAGCACGCTAGCTGGCTAGTTAGCTAGCTTGCTAGTTAGCTAGCTTGCTAATTCTGTCATGCTTTAATGGTGACAGTCTAATCCTCACAGGAGGACGCGATACCTAGCTAACTGGCTAACAAGATAACTGGCTAACTAGCCAGCCATCTGTTGCTGGAGAAGAACAAGCTAATGAGATAACTAGCCATCTGCCTCCAAAGAAGGACTAGCTAGCTAGCTAACTAGCCATCCAAATTGTCATCTTATTGGTGTTTATTGATCGGAGCGGTCGGGCTAAGATGCTAGCGTTAGCTTTCACTTGTCATAGAGGAAGTAAACAAGTTGATTGGTTCCGCTAATACCGGATGTTTGCCGTTGCTCTGACAACAGGTGAAAGCTACCGCTAGCATCTTAGCCCAACCGCCCCGATCAATAAACACCCATAAGATGACAGTTTGTCCTCATATGAATAGAAGCAATAATAAGCATCAACATCATCACCCTAAGGACCTTAACGAGGCATTGTCACATTGGGATGATTCATTACAAACATAAATATACATTCATGGGACGTTAGCTAGCATATATGCCGGTTGTTAGCATCGTAATAAACTTGCACATTTTGTGACTATTTTCTCTGAATATACCCCCCTCTCGGCTCCATTTTGTTTCCTACAGTTAAATCATAAACAAAGGAGAGAAAATAATTTAGAACGGATGTAGAAGATGAATCAGCATATTTGTATTCTCACTTTGTCCCTTCAGGGCTTCCGTAGGCCAGTAATGATGATGTCATTAAAACGTGTCCAGATGAAGGTGTGTTGTCTCAACATGGCCGCCTCCTCGCTTTGTCTGACCTTCCTGGCTTCGTCCCTCTACTCGTCACTATAAGGTGCCGGGACACATGACACAGCGGCAAGGAAGTGTTATCTGAGAGATTACAGGAGGGGGCGGAGCCTGTCGACACCCGGATCAGCTCGGCAGCCCGGGAGGCGACGCCACTCTGAGTCCGGAGACAGGAAGTCGTGTTGGAAAGGTCACATAGGTCAAAGTAAGTACTCAAGTACTACAGCTTTGAGGTACTTATACTTTACTTGCTACTTGATGCGTTGTACTTCACGATGAGTTGTCTTTAGACCCGGCAGACCAGGAGGCAACCTCCACTTCTGAACAATAAAGTCAAAGCTGAAGGTCCTTAATTCTGTAATTCTCTCTGCTGGCCACCAGGGGGCGACTCCTCTCTGGTTGTATAGAAGTCTATGAGAAAATGGTCCTACTTCTCTCTGCTGGCCACCAGGGGGCGACTCCTCTCTGGTTGTATAGAAGTCTATGAGAAAATGGTCCTACTTCTCTCTTGATGTATTATCTCAGTAAACATTGTAAACATGAGTTTATGGTCTCAATCTCTAGTTTCAAGTCTTCTTCAATCCAGCATGATGTTAATTTAGTACATTATGGTCCATTTAGAGTCCACCAGACCAGAAAGCAGGGGATGCTTTAGGGGGCGGGGCTTACCTGTTGATTGACAGGTCGCTACCACGCTACCAATGCTAGTTAGCTACTAAGATGACTTTAACACTTAGCTGTAAAGTTGACCTTTAATTATGAAGCTAACTTTGTTAGCAGCTTCACCAGAATCCACATGGATCCAGATCCAGTAAGGGTGCCTCTCTGCCTTGGTCCAAATATGGTCACTTCCTTTCACTGGTTGCAAGAATCCAACCACGTTGACTAACCACGTGACGTTGCCATGACGATGTCATTGCCCCCCCGTCATTGGCTGCAGAACGAGCTTCATCCTGACTCATGTCTGACAAGAGGTTCGTCTGCAGCCACCCCCCCCCCCCCCCCCCCCCCACAAGAGAAGCGCTGCATGCGGTCTTGAGGCAGCCCGCTGGTTCTCGGGTCCAACGGAGACCACACCTGTTTTTTTGAAGAGGCAAGCGGTTTCTTTCTGGTCCCAGTTGGCCAGGCTCCAGGACCCGGTCCCCATTGATCCCAGTCCCCATTGATCCGGACTGAAGCGCTGCCGTGCAGCAGCGTGGGCGTGGCCCCGCCAGGCCGCCGGTGGATGTGTGAAAACACTTTTTCACCCTGGTGGGGTTTTTTTTGTTCGGGCTCAATCCCCCGGCTCTTTGAGGACAAAGGAAGAGCTGTGTCAGCAGGGCCGGGGGGAGGGGGGCGGGGGGCTCGGGGGCCCGGGGGACTAAAGGCCGAATCACATGATACGAACTAATGTTTCCATTTAATGATAAAACAACAGCAGCCGGGTGTGTGTGTGTGTGCATGCATACGTGTGTGTGTGTGTGTGTGTGTGTGTCTGTGTGTGTGTGCGTGTGTGTGTGCGTGCGTGCGTGCGTGTGTGTGTGCGCGTGCGTGCGTGCGTGCGCGTGCGTGCGTGCGTGTGTGTGTGTGTGTGTGTGTGTGTGTGTGTGCGCGTGTGTGTGTGTGCATGCATGCATACGTGTGTGTGTGTGTGTACAGCTGCACAGAGGACAAGAGGGCAGAATTGGATGACAGCTGCATTTCTCGGGTTTGGAGCCTCAACATGCGGTCCAAGTCCGGTGGGGGGACAGGTCCAGGGTCGGGGTCCAGGTCCGGGTCCTGGTCCGTTCTGAACATGAGGTCCACTGGATGGACGGATGTTGCAGACCAGTGGATGTTCTGATGGACCCGATGACTCATCGAAGAAGCAACCATTGCTCCACAAGTTGACTTGAAAGTATTTAAATGGTCTCTTATCCTGTAGAGGTCACCATCCTACAGAGGTCACCATCCTTTAGAGGTCAACATCCTTTAGAGGTCACCATCCTTCAGAGGTCACCATCCTTTAGAGGTCACCATCCTTCAGAGGTCACCATCCTTTAGAGGTCACCATCCTTCAGAGGTCACCATCCTTTAAAGGTCACTACCCTTTAGAGACCTCTTACCCCCCTCCTGGTGAAACACCACGTCGACTATCGACTTTTCAAAATAAGGTCCCATGGTAGCCCACAGGAAGGGGCGGGACTTAGTCTCTCTATTACAAGGCATTTGGTGCTGATCAAATAATACATTTTATTTTGAAAGCATATCCTGATTTTGTCTGAGCTGCTTATTTTATTGTTTTTTATTCAAATCTTGCCGTTCGTGTATCTTTGTACTTTGTTTTGCGCAGCAGGAATACAAATATATATGTATAATTATTCGTAGTATTTATATATAATGAAGTGGTCAGTTAGAAGCTAGAAAAGTATTATTAGTACACGTTATTAGTATCACCATGAAACTACATGAAGACTTTTTCAAATACTCAATGTTTAAATATGCAAATGAGGCATTATCTTAGTAAGTATAATGTCTTTAAATCATCGTTGTAAAGACGTCTGAGGTTTCATGATGTGAAACAAAGCGGCGTGTTTGTGTTCGAGTCCCAGAAACAGATCCGTCACCCTCCTGAAATACCCACCAGGGCCGGAGGTATGTGTGCCGAGGGCCGGGTGTGAATCTGTGAGGTGATTAAAGGCTAAATATAACTCACTCTCCCTCCGCTCGCTGCTTCCATTGCATATTCGGGTTCTCCTGGTTTGATATTTAGATTCCTGCCTTCAAGGATCCCAAACAACAACAAGTGTTTCGTGTTAAAACAATGAAAACACGATCAGTGCTCCGTTTTTGCCACTGTCGCTATTTCTGACAGTGAGATTGTGATTCAGAAAACTTTATTGTTCATCAGACTTCATGTGTCAAAAGCTTCCGTTTCTGCAGCCACGGTGAGGAGGGAGAGATTAGCTAACGTTAGAAAACACGTTTCTAAAGAAAAAAGAAAAAAATAGAAGACTAATTTCAGCATTGGAATAGTACTGATTGTTTTACTATTTGAGTGATATTCTACTGTACGATAAAGTTCATTCCAACAGCCCTCATTCACATCCGTCTCTACGCAGACGAGAGTCCGATCTATCAACGGAACCCTGATCCGGAACGTTCTCCACCTCCATGTTTAGTGTTCAGATCACTCTTCTTCACTCTTCTTCACTCGTTCTTCACTCGTTCTTCACTCCTTCACTCTTCTTCACTCTTCTTCACTCGTTCTTCACACCTTCACTCTTCTTCACTCTTCTTCACTCTTCTTCACACTTCTTCACTCGTTCTTCACTCTTCTTTACTCTTCTTCACTCCTTCACTCTTCTTCACTCGTTCTTCACACCTTCACTCTTCTTCACTTCTTCACTCTTCTTCACACTTCTTCACTCTTCTTCACTCTTCTTTACTCTTCTTCACTTCTTCACTCTTCTTCACACTTCTTCACTCGTTCTTCACTCTTCTTTACTCTTCTTCACTTCTTCACTCTTCTTCACTCGTTCTTCACACCTTCACTCTTCTTCACTTCTTCACTCTTCTTCACACTTCTTCACTCTTCTTCACTCTTCTTTACTCTTCTTCACTTCTTCACTCTTCTTCACACTTCTTCACTCGTTCTTCACTCTTCTTTACTCTTCTTTACTCTTCTTCACTCCTTTACTCTTCTTCACTCTTCTTTACTCTTCTTTACTCTTCTTCACTCCTTCACTCTTCTTCACTCGTTCTTCACTCTTCTTCACTCTTCTTCACACTTCTTCACTCGTTCTTCACTCTTCTTTACTCTTCTTTACTCTTCTTTACTCTTCTTCACTCCTTCACTCTTCTTCACTCTTCTTTACTCTTCTTCACTCTTCTTCACTCCTTCACTCTTCTTCACTCTTCTTTACTCTTCTTTACTCTTCTTTACTCTTCTTCACTCTTCTTCACTCTTCTTCACTCCTTCACTCTTCTTCACTCTTCTTCACTCTTCTTTACTCTTCTTCACTCCTTCACTCTTCTTCACTCTTCTTCACTCTTCTTTACTCTTCTTCACTCTTCTTCACTCCTTCACTCTTCTTCACTCGTTCTTCACTCTTCTTCACTCGTTCTTCACTCGTTCTTCACTCGTTCTTCACTCCTTCACTCTTCTTCACACTTCTTCACTCGTTCTTCACTCTTCTTTACTCTTCTTTACTCTTTTTCACTCCTTCACTCTTCTTCACTCTTCTTTACTCTTCTTTACTCTTCTTTACTCTTCTTCACTCCTTCACTCTTCTTTACTCTTCTTTACTCTTCTTCACTCTTCTTCACTCCTTCACTCTTCTTCACTCTTCTTTACTCTTCTTCACTCCTTCACTCTTCTTCACTCTTCTTCACTCCTTCACTCTTCTTCACTCTTCTTTACTCTTCTTCACTCTTCTTTACTCTTCTTCACTCTTCTTCACTCTACTTCACTCTACTTCACTCCTTCACTCTTCTTCACTCCTTCACTCTTCTTCACTCTTCTTCACTCTACTTCACTCCTTCACTCTTCTTCACTCTTCTTTACTCTTCTTCACTCTTCTTCACTCTTCTTCACTCTTCTTTACTCTTCTTTACTCTTCTTCACTCCTTCACTCTTCTTCACTCTTCTTCACTCTACTTCACTCCTTCACTCTTCTTCACTCTTCTTTACTCTTCTTCACTCCTTCACTCTTCTTCACTCTTCTTCACTCCTTCACTCTTCTTTACTCTTCTTCACTCTTCTTCACTCCTTCACTCTTCTTCACTCTTCTTTACTCTTCTTCACTCCTTCACTCTTCTTCACTCTTCTTCACTCGTTCTTCACTCGTTCTTCACTCGTTCTTCACTCCTTCACTCTTCTTCACACTTCTTCACTCGTTCTTCACTCTTCTTTACTCTTCTTTACTCTTTTTCACTCCTTCACTCTTCTTCACTCTTCTTTACTCTTCTTTACTCTTCTTTACTCTTCTTCACTCCTTCACTCTTCTTTACTCTTCTTTACTCTTCTTCACTCTTCTTCACTCCTTCACTCTTCTTCACTCTTCTTTACTCTTCTTCACTCTTCTTCACTCCTTCACTCTTCTTCACTCTTCTTTACTCTTCTTCACTCTTCTTTACTCTTCTTCACTCTTCTTCACTCTACTTCACTCTACTTCACTCCTTCACTCTTCTTCACTCTTCTTCACTCTTCTTCACTCCTTCACTCTTCTTCACTCTTCTTCACTCTACTTCACTCCTTCACTCTTCTTCACTCTTCTTTACTCTTCTTCACTCTTCTTCACTCTTCTTCACTCTTCTTTACTCTTCTTTACTCTTCTTTACTCTTCTTCACTCCTTCACTCTTCTTCACTCTTCTTCACTCTACTTCACTCCTTCACTCTTCTTCACTCTTCTTTACTCTTCTTCACTCCTTCACTCTTCTTCACTCTTCTTCACTCCTTCACTCTTCTTTACTCTTCTTTACTCTTCTTCACTCTTCTTCACTCCTTCACTCTTCTTCACTCTTCTTTACTCTTCTTCACTCCTTCACTCTTCTTCACTCTTCTTCACTCCTTCACTCTTCTTTACTCTTCTTCACTCTTCTTCACTCCTTCACTCTTCTTCACTCTTCTTTACTCTTCTTCACTCCTTCACTCTTCTTCACTCTTCTTCACTCGTTCTTCACTCGTTCTTCACTCTTCTTCACTCGTTCTTCACTCTTCTTCACTCTCCTTTACTCTTCTTTACTCTTCTTCACTCCTTCACTCTTCTTTAGTCTTCTTCACTCCTTCACTCATTCTTCACTCTTCTTCACTCTTTACTTGTTCTTCACTCTTCCTCACTCACTTCTTTCACTCCTTCACTCTTCTTCACTCTTGGGTGATGGATGTTTGACCCTCGTGGCAGACTAACACGCCCGTCCTACTTACATTATTTCTGGATGTGGTTATGAAGAGAGTTCTGAGCGTCTCCGGCTCGCCGTCACATTCTGACGTTTGTTGTTGGAATGAAGAGCGAGGGAGTGCCGGGGGGGGTCAGAGGTCAAAGACTCCACAGAGATGGTCAAACCAAAGATCACCAATATGTGATAATGTGAGTTTGTATATTTACAGGAGGACCAGTAAAGACCCTAATGGGGTGGCGACCAGCGAGAACCAATCAGATGCTCTGAAAGTCATCACATTAACAACGAAGTAGAAGAGAAGGCGTTCTACGTAACCGGCAGGTATTTCAGACTCTGGTGAGTTTATTCTGGTTTTTCAATCAATAATACTAATAATAGTAATAATAATAAATAATTCCCCTCAAATACATTAAAAATAAAGCCTGTTTTTAAAATGTGAGGAGTAGAAAGTTCAGATATTAGTTTTAACTTGATAAAACATCATGAACAAATACATTCTGATGTATTATTTTGAAAAAAGACTTGTGTTTATATATAGAAGTAATTTACATATGAAAGCATCAATAATTGTAATCTCATCATTTAATGTACAATATTCTGAAAAAGAGCTGTACTGCAGAAAAAGTACTTTTGTCTTAACTTTAAGTATATTTGTACTTTGACTTGAGCAACATATTGAATATTTACTGTGGTTTTATTACTTTTAGTGAAGTCAAATATGAAAATGTACCTAACAATATAATTCATTTATATAATACAAGTACTTTCAGTCATGTTGCTTGAAGAATATTTTATATATAATATTCTGTTTGACCCTGGACGTCGATGAATCCGAGACGACAACAAATATGGTACAAAAAATTTATTTAGTAACAGTTTTGTAAACATTTGAGGTAAATGAACATTTACATCAACTTGTTCTTACACACATCATTCATACACAAGGCACTTCTGTAGGCGGAGCAGCTGCTTCCTGTGACATCATGCTCTGCATGACACGTGGAGGAGAGAGTTAGGAGGCGTCGCCGGGGACGACAGGCTCTGAACGCGGCGAGGGGGGGGGGGTTTAATCCTCAGATTAATAACTTTAATTCTGCGTTTTACTTTTAAGACGTTTTTTTCCTTTGAGGATCATCAATCGGCATCACTCTCTCTCTCTCTCTCTCTCTACTACTACTACTACTACTACTACCAATACTAGCATTGTAGAACAGCAATGTTTCTTTCCTAAATGTGCAAATCGTTCTGTACTACCACAATGTAAACGTTGGGGATCAGAAACAGGAAACGTGGAGGGGAAGCTGCGTTTGCACGGCGTTCCAGACCTGCAGCCGTCTGGTGACATCATCGCCCAGAGAAGAAGCACTCCGCTGCCGTGTGTTCACCTGAACGCATCACTACTTAGTCCCGATGTAACGAGCAACATGGATCCCAGAGACTCGTTGATGTTTCCTAAGTTCTCGCGGTCGAGGTTGTTTCCTCTGCTTCCTGTTTGAAATCGTAGCTGTTTCACAAACCGACTACTACAAATATGCAAATCATGATTAAATTTCAATTAAAAAAATAGCACTTTTCAGAATAAAACCAATGAAGAAGTCGGTGAAATGTGACGGTGAAATTCATTAAACTCCCAAATTGTTAAACGGGGGGGGGGGGGGGGGGGCACGTAAAACGCCGTCGTGCTCATGTCGGATTGTCTTCCCAAGTCATTGAAGGCAACATCTTGTGATTGGAGGCGACGCTGACGGAGGGAACCCTGAAACTGTTTCCTCTGTCCAAACGACCGACACGTAAGAGGCCCAGGTGCATTCTGGGCATCACAGAAATCACTTGGACCGGCAGCCTGGACCCGGTCCACATCGAGCCTTCTGGGAAGATCACATCAGTCCATTACCATCCATCTCAATTACAATATGCATTGTCTCTGCAGGGAAGCACTGCAATGGATCATGGGTAACGGCAAGCTTCGCCAGCACGTTGGTGAGTCATAGAGCTGCACGGAGGTCACTGACTGTTAGAACGCGGAACCGAATCAGACCAGACCAGACCAGACCGGACCAGACCAGACTAGACCAGACCAGACCAGACCAGACTAGACCAGACTGGACCGGACCGGACCGGACCAGACTAGACCAGACCAGACCAGACCAGACTAGACCAGACTAGACCAGACCAGACCAGACTAGACCAGACTAGACCAGACCGGACCGGACCGGACCAGACCAGACCAGACCAGACCAGACCAGACTAGACCAGACTAGACCAGACTAGACCAGACTAGACCGGACCGGACCGGACCGGACCAGACCAGACCAGACCAGACCAGACTAGACTAGACCAGACTAGACCAGACCAGACCGGACCAGACCGGACCAGACCAGACTAGACCAGACTAGACCAGACCAGACCAGACCAGACCAGACCAGACTAGACCGGACCGGACCGGACCGGACCAGACCAGACCAGACCAGACCAGACTAGACCAGACTAGACCAGACTAGACCAGACTAGACTAGACCAGACCAGACCAGACCAGACCAGACTAGACCAGACCAGACCAGACCAGACTAGACTAGACCAGACTAGACCAGACCAGACCAGACTAGACCAGACCAGATCAGACCAGATCAGATCAGACCAGACTAGACCAGACTAGACCAGATCAGACTAGACCAGACCAGACTAGACCAGACCAGATCAGATTAGACCAGATCAGACAAGACCAGATCAGATCAGATCAGATCAGACCTGACCAGATCAGATCAGATCTGAACACATTGGCGACTAATCTCCATTTTGAGGCAAAGCTCTGACATCACAGAGTTGGTCCCGTCCATGGATGTGGGCGGAGCCTCCTGACTACACGGTCACATGTTTTGTGCATAGATTTAGAAAAAAATGCCCCCTCGGCTCCCCTGCAACTCAACGATTGGACTAAACCACCGACTACTGATCGACTCCTTCTGTTTCCTGTCTCTCTTCACCTCGCTTCCTTTCTTTCGTTTTTTTTGTTGTTGAATTTTTAGTATTTTTTGCGTTGTTGTGAGGTGGTCTAGACCGCCAGGTCGCTTGGCCTGGCCCGGTTGCTACTGGTCTTGCTTGCCCTACTGAGCCGCCGAGGGTCCATACAGACCGGGACCGGAGGCTCGTGCATCTCCACTGTGGTCACCTGGACTTCCTCCTGCTCGCTCTTCCCACCGCTACAGCTGCCGGCATTTGACGCAGCACCGCCCCTGCTGCCACCGCCGCTGACACGGCCGCTGCCACCGCCGCTGCCACCGCCGCTGCCACCGCCGCTGCTGCCACCGCCGCTGCCGCCACCGCCGCTGCCGCCACCGCCGCTGCTGCCACCACCGCCGATGGAGGCGGAGTCGATGTTGGTGTTGCTGGTGTTGCTGGTTGCAGGAAGCAGCGCAGCGTCAACAGGTTGCTGCTTGTCAGGGGTGAAGGAGGGGGTGGGGGAGGAGGGGGCAGGGGAGGAGGGCGAGGGGGGTGTGGCCTTCATCTCCCGAGTCTGCTGCTCGGTGGCGAGGTTGGCCCAGTTCTGCTGCGTGGCGAGCCTGTGGTTGTTGTTGCTGCTGATGTAGTAGTGGGAGGGGGGCGAGGGTCGGCGGAGTGGCTCCTCCGGGGGCCCGGCTGCTGGCCCCCCCGGCAACGGCAGGAAGGCCCCACTCCCCGCCGCTACCTCCGTGTA
>NC_139926.1:27521147-27531147 GCF_963514095.1 Eutrigla gurnardus
TAATAATAATAATAATAATAATAATAATAATAATATTAATAATAATAATAATAATAACAATAATGACATAACACTGATTATAATACAAATAATTACTGATAATAATTGGGGGGATTAGTTCAGGAGGTAGAGCGGGTTGGCTGGTAACCTCAAGACTGCTGGTTCGATCCCCGGCTCCTCCTAGCTGAGTGCCTGGTGTCCCTGAGCAAGACACCTCACCCTAATTGCTCCTGACAGCTGGCTGTCGCCCTGCGTGGTTGACTCCACCATCGGTGTGTGAATGTGTGAATGAATGGGTGAATGTCAGTCATTAATGTAAAGCCCTTTGGATAAAAGCACTATATAAATGAGGCCATTTACCATTTATAATAAGAACCATAATAATAATAATAATAATAAATAATAAGAACATAATTCATAGTGTTAACATACTGATAATAATAATAATAATAATAATAATAATAAAAGTGATAATAATTATAACTTTCCAATTGCTCTTTATCAAATTCAGGGATAGCCGCCTTTAAATAACATGTTTGATTATTGTTTTTATTAAGAACAATAAAAGTAATAATTATAACAATCTTTGAAAATATTATTGTAACTCATCTTGCTTTCAAAATCCTAGACCAGGTCCAGTTTCCTAAAACGAAGCTTTCGAGGACTTGGACCTGGACCAGGACCTGGACCCTGAAGACCTTCACAGACCATAATGGTAATAATAACATTATTAACAACAATACTACTAATAATAATAATGACATCATTATTATAATGATTATAACAATAACATCAATGATAACAACAATAATAATATTTTAATAACAATAATTGTTATTATTGCAACAATAGGATTCATAATTATATGGATAATAATGTTTTCAGATATTTAGAAAGCGATGGAGACAAACGGACACAAAACAACGAACCACACGTGTTTGTTTAGTTTTTACTGATTTATGACATAAAAAAGTTTCAGAGGGAAAAAAACTTCAAGGATCAAAGTGCGAATGTGATAAAAGAAAATAATCTCAGGTGCAAAAACATAATCAGAAACATATTTCCTTCATTAGTTACTCAGAAGGATGTCTGTTCATTAGTAAGCTCAATGATTATAAATATATATTTATACAGTATATTTATATACATTATATATATATGCTGTATATAAATATGCTGCATATATACATATATACTGTATATATGTATATATATATACATATATGTTAACTGGGGTCATTGGAATCATCAGAGGTCAAAGGTCAAATCACAGCAGAAATACAAACAAATCTGCTTTTTAATAAATCTGAGGACTTTGGTCAAACTTCATCACAGGCGTCTTCTGTCCAATCAGTGCCCTCCGTCCCCGTCAGCTGACTGGTGTTATGGAAGCGTCTATTCCCAAACGGGACGACCACAAAGACATGTTCACATCCAGACCAGGCCAGACCTGGTCCAGGTTTCCAAGAGCAGGTCGGAGCTTTAACCTGAACGTTGTGTTTAATAATCAGCCAATCGTGATCCAGATCATAATAACAAGTAACGTTCAGGGTCTGGCTCTCAGAAAGAAAACAGAACATCCATTTCTAGAAATCAGGAACAGATTTCATCTCAGTAACGTCTCATCACCAAATCCCACCTGTGTTGTTGTTGTTATTATTATTATTATTATTATTATTATCATGAAAGCTTTGTGCTACAAACACTCAGTGTTTCTGGTCCTCATAAACGTTGTTTTATAAAGATCAAACAGAAGACGTCGGGACTCGATCAAAGCATCCATCGTCTCGTCCATCTTGTGCAACACTTCAGGAACTATAAACCCGCCAAAATAAAAGCAAACAAACCCAACTCAAACACTATCTATAGAAAGTTATTATATAAGTTATGAACTTCTCTTCATTCAAAACGGCAGAATCAGAAAGAGATCCGCTGCTGTAAACTAGACTATAACTGATAATCATCTTCATCTCTTCCTGGGTTCTCAGGGTTCCTCATAGAACCACTAGATGGCAGCATTCTCTCATTCTTCAATTCTTCAACATTAAGCGACTTCAACCTGAACACACTCATCTCTCTCGCGGTCACTTTAACTTCCCAGAGTCAAAACCTGCTTCAGCTTCCAGAACCGGATCCAGGCGGTCTGGGGGTCCCCTCGGTCTGGGGGTCCCCTCTTTCTGGGGGTCACCCAGTTGCAACACTTTTATTCTGCACATCTCGCCTTAAAGACACCGACGTTAAGCGTGGGAATATTATGTCTGGACTTTTATTGTGAAAGGGCAGAAAGAGGAAGCAGTGGATCTGGTCGGGGACAAAAGTAGAAATAGAGCTTTGGTTGTGGAGCTTTGCTGTTGGTGTACTCTACTGAGAGGCTAAGCCCCGCCCCTTCCTGCCTCCGGGACCTTGATTCAGAATAAATGCGTAGGCTGGGTCGGACACAGGACTTTCACCCAAGAGACCAGAGTTCCTGTCGTGGCTTTGAAGCTACGTTGGTGATGTTTGTGGCGTGTTTCTACGCGGTTTTGTGTTGGCTGGCGTGATGCTGCGGGGCGACCCACAAAATAAGAGCCTATTTAATAGACATTTCAAAATAAAAGTATTAAAATAGTATTCATAAAAATAGTAAAAGTTCTACACTTTGAATGATCTCCCCTGTTGGGGCGCCAGGACGGACGGACGGCGCCCAACAAGAGTCTCCCATCTAGAGGCGGAGTAGGAACCGGGACCAGTAAGGGGGTGGGGGTCTCCAGTCTGGGGCGCCCCCCCCTCAGGCCACCTTGCTGCTGGAGTCAGACAGCAGCAGCTCGTTCTTGGCGTTCTGCAGGGCGTCCAGCGGCGTGGCGTCCGTGTGGCCGTACTGCTTCCTTTTGTTGGCCCTCGCCGAGCAGCGCAGCAGCGCCTTCACCACCAGGTAGCACAGCTCGGCCACGTTCAGCACCATGCAGATGGTGGAGGATGCCACCATGAAGATGGTGAAGATGGTCTTCTCTGTGGGCCGTGAGATGAAGCAGTCCACCTTGTTGGGGCAGGGCCACTGCTCGCACTTCACCAGCCGCGGCATCTGGAAGCCGTCGTAGACGAAGTAGAGCGCGTACATGAAGCCGCCCTCGAACACCAGGCGGAAGAACAGGCTGCAGGTGTAGGTCCACCACAGCGGCCCCGTGATGGGCAGCCGCCGCTTCTTCAGCGTCTCCAGGTCGTTGTCCGTCATCCTGTCGCCGCCGCCGTTCGCCAGCATGGTGCGCTTGTCGCCGCGCTTCCTGTAGGCCACGTGCATGGCCACCAGCAGCGCCGGCGTGGACACGAAGATCAGCTGCAGGCACCAGAGGCGGATGTGCGACACGGGGAAGAAGTGGTCGTAGCACACGTTCTTGCAGCCGGGCTGCTGCGTGTTGCAGGTGAAGTCGGACTGCTCGTCGCCCCACACCGACTCGGCGGCGAGGACCAGGATGGTGATGCGGAAGATGAAGAGCACCGACAACCAGATCTTCCCCAGACTGGTGGAGTGCTTGTTGACGCCGCCCAGCTGGGCGTAGAGCGCCCCCCAACTCATGGTGGCGGTGGGGGGTACTGCAGCTCAGACCAACCTGCAGACAGGGAGGTCAGCAGGTCAGCACAGCGATCTAACAGGGGCCCAAAGTGTCAGGGGCCCCTGACTTTCACTTGCAAGATGCAATTTAAAGAGAAACGAACACAAAGAGAAGAAATGACAAGAAAAAGAAAAAAACTGACACAAAGACACTTAAGGACTACAAAAAGACATTAAAGGACTACAAAAATGAGTAAGAAAGAGACACAAAGACGGAACATCCGTTCTTATAAAGAGACCAAAGAAAACGAGTCTCTCAGGTTTTAACATTTCCATCAAACAGAAACCTCGAATAGCCGAGAGTTTTAGATTCAAACATTTTAACAAAAATCCTTGTTGAAAGATTTCGACATCTTTTCCTCGATACTACAATATTACAAATGTACTACTATAATACTTTGTTCATGTACTTGTACTTCCAGGTATTTGTACTTGACTTAATAATAATAATAATACATGTTATTTGTATAGCCCTTTTAAAGGGAATCAAAGGCATTTTACATATAAATACATAAAATAAAATAAAAACAACAGTAAATATCACAAGTTTTACATTTTAAATCTAATATTTGAACTTTCTATGACTCACATTTTAAAAACACTCGTTACTTTAGTTTTCATGCGTTTGAGGAGAATTATTGATTATTATTTGTATTATTAATATGACAGAGATTCAGTTAGACTCATTAAAAGTAGCCAGTAGAAATGTACTTCATAGGGATACTTTTACTTTCTTCTACTAGAATTAGAAGTACTTTTACTTCTACTAGAATTAGAGGTACTGGTACTTCTACTAGAAATAGAAGTACTGGTACTTCTACTAGAATTAGAAGTACTGATACGTCTACTAGAATTATTAGAAGTATACTGGTACTTCTACTAGAATTAGAAGTACTTTTACTTCTACTAGAATTAGAGGTACTGGTACTTCTACTAGAAATAGAAGTACTGGTATGTCTACTAGAAATAGAAGTACTGGTACTTCTACTAGAATTAGAAGTACTGGTACGTCTACTTGTTTGTATCCAGTTATCAGAGTCACAACTATAAACAGAAGAATCCCTGCTAATACATAATCAATATTATATACAGAGCATACGTTTCCTCTCACGTGATCCTCGGAGAGAATCGATCAGTTCGCTCGTCGATAATCCGACGCAAATTTAAATGTCGAGAAACAACGAATTCATTCATAAAGATAATCATAATAATCATAATAATATTATACATCAGCAGTGGAACTCACCTGTGTGTGTGTGTGTGTGTGGAGGTGATCGATCAACCCGATCAGGTTCCCAGCGACTACAAACAACGCTCCTTGATTGTTTGCCTGAAGGGGTTCAGGTCTGACTCGCGTCTCGTCCTCCAGCTGACTGAGCCTCACCTGGCTCTCCGCGGGTTTTGTTGGCCCTCCCAGTCTCGAGGGCGGGGCCGGTCCGGGTCCCGGACTCCTTTGTTCGGGATGATGAGTTTCACAACGAGGCTGTAATTGTTGCAGCGACGTGAATCATCTGATTGGTGGAGCCGTTTCATTCCGGGACATTATAAGTGTCATTATAGGACCATTTGTGGTGCGTTCAGGGCCCATCACGTTAAAGGTGGAGTCTTTTCATTCCGGGACATTATAAGTGTCATTATAGGACCATTTGTGGTGCGTTCAGGGCCCATCACGTTAAAGGTGAGGTCTTTTCATTCCGGGAAATTATAAGTGTTAATAATAGGAGCATTAATGGTGCGTTCAGGGTCCATAACGCACCGTTATGACATTAAATACTTGTTTGATCTTAATCTGTAATAAAACATCATCATTTATTAGCTGACTATGTTATGTTTTATTAATTCCACAGTGTAGAAATAATTATAATCAAGCCTGATTTATGAGGTGATAAAATGTTGTTTTATTAATCTGAATCTGTAAAGTAACTAAATGTTTAAATACATGTGTTGGAGTAAAAAATACATTAGTTGTAGTAGAGTAGAAGTATAATGGAAATCCTCAAGTAAAGTACCTCAAAGTTGTATTTAATCACAGTACTTTCCACAACTTTATATTTATTTACTTAGTGAGCCTAAAATCCCGACTTGAGCTCAGTGGTAGTAGTACTCAGATCATGTACTTCAAAGTAAAAGTAGTAACACCACATTCCCCAAATACTCTGATACAAGTCAAATTCCTGCACTCAACATGTTGCTTAAGTAGAAGTACACAGAAGTTATACTTAAAGTACCAAAAGTCAAAACTTAACGTTTGTTCATTCAAAAGAAAGCAAAGTAACCAAAGTTGTTAAATAAATACAGCGGAGTAGAAGTACTTTGGTAATGTACTTAGTTACTCTCCAGCCGTTGGAATGACGTCGTCTCATCACGACTTTAACTGGTCGAACACGTCGAACCGGCTGATTTACTTACTTTGACACTTCCTTTTATCCAAACTCATCACTTATTGATGATATATTGATGATATATCATCAATATATTGATCATCATCAATATATTGATGATACAGGCCCTGCGATGGACTGGCGACCTGTCCAGGTGAACCCTGCTTTCGCCCAATGACAGCTGGGATCGGCTCCAACCCCCCCGCGACCCTGAATACAGGATAAGTGGTAGACGATGGATGGATGGATATTGATGATACAGTATATTTAAAATGTATTGATTATATATTGACAAAATACATCGACCGTCATCATTAAACAACAACATGCTGAATTATTCACGTTTCACCCAATATTTCGGCTCTGCTACGTTTATTTAATAACTTCATTTTAAATGTCATCAACACAGGAATCATGACGTCATCAATAATCACTGAGGCGTTATGGATCAAAGCTACACACAGAATATACAGTAAAATATAAACGAATATATGTTTGTATCAGAATGTGTAGCCAGGAGTCTGAGGGCCACACGGCTGGCGGGGATCATGTGACGGCCTCTGAGCCGGATCTCACCGTGAAATGAAATCTGCAGCATGAAAGCAGCGGAGCGGTCACAGCTGATTGGGTCACGAGTCTCCTTCATTCCAGATTCAGCTGCTGGTCATCACATCCATCACCATCCAGCACCCATCACATCCATCACCATCCATCACATCCATCACCCACACATCCATCACATCCATCACCCACACATCCATCACATCCATCACCCACACATCCATCACCCACACATCCATCACATCCATCACCCACACATCCATCACCATCCAGCACCCACACATCCATCACCCATACATCCATCACATCCATCACCCACACATCCATCACCCACACATCCATCACCCACACATCCATCACATCCATCACCCACACATCCATCACCCACACATCCATCACCCACACATCCATCACATCCAGCACCATCCAGCACCCACACATCCATCACCCACACATCCATCACATCCATCACCATCCAGCACCCACACATCCATCACCATCCATCACCCACACATCCATCACATCCATCACCATCCATCACATCCATCACATCCATCACCATCCAGCACCCACACATCCATCACATCCATCACCCACACATCCATCACATCCATCACCCACACATCCATCACATCCATCACATCCATCACCATCCAGCACCCACACATCCATCACATCCAGCACCCACACATCCATCACATCCATCACCCACACACCCACACATCCATCACATCCATCACATCCATCACCATCCAGCACCCACACATCCATCACATCCATCACATCCATCACCCACACATCCATCACATCCATCACATCCAGCACCCACACATCCATCACATCCATCACATCCAGCACCCACACATCCATCACATCCATCACCATCCAGCACCCACACATCCATCACATCCATCACATCCATCACCCACACATCCATCACATCCATCACCATCCAGCACCCACACATCCATCACCCACACATCCATCACATCCATCACATCCATCACCCACACATCCATCACATCCATCACCCACACATCCATCACATCCATCACATCCAGCACCCACACATCCATCACCATCCAGCACCCATCACATCCATCACCCACACATCCATCACCATCCAGCACCCACACATCCATCACATCCATCACCCACACATCCATCACATCCATCACATCCAGCACCCACACATCCATCACATCCAGCACCCACACATCCATCACATCCATCACATCCATCACATCCATCACATCCATCACCCACACATCCATCACATCCATCACCCACACATCCATCACATCCATCACATCCAGCACCCACACATCCATCACATCCATCACATCCATCACCCACACATCCATCACATCCATCACATCCAGCACCCACACATCCATCACATCCATCACCCACACATCCATCACCATCCAGCACCCATCACATCCAGCACCCACACATCCATCACATCCATCACATCCATCACCCACACATCCATCACATCCATCACCATCCAGCACCCACACATCCATCACATCCATCACCCACACATCCATCACATCCATCACATCCATCACCCACACATCCATCACATCCATCACATCCATCACCATCCAGCACCCACACATCCATCACATCCATCACCCACACATCCATCACATCCATCACCATCCAGCACCCACACATCCATCACCATCCAGCACCCACACATCCATCACATCCATCACCCACACATCCATCACATCCAGCACCCACACATCCATCACATCCATCACATCCATCACCATCCAGCACCCACACATCCATCACATCCATCACCCACACATCCATCACATCCATCACATCCATCACCCACACATCCATCACATCCATCACCATCCAGCACCCACACATCCATCACATCCATCACCCACACATCCATCACATCCATCACATCCATCACCCACACATCCATCACATCCATCACCATCCAGCACCCACACATCCATCACATCCAGCACCCACACATCCATCACCCACACATCCATCACCATCCAGCACCCATCACATCCATCACCATCCATCCCCCATCACATCCATCACCCATCACATCCATCACCCATCACATCCATCACATCCATCACCATCCAGCACCCATCACATCCATCACCATTCAGCACCCATCACATCCATCACATCCATCACCATCCATCACCCATCACATCCATCACCATCCATCACCCATCACATCCATCACATCCATCACCATCCATCACCCATCACATCCATCACCCACACATTGAATACAAGAATGAATATGAATACAATCAAACAGGTTTTATTAGGTAAATATCAAAGTAGATACATTTATGATCATTGTTTTGTTGTTTTGATGAAACATGATTCACCTTTTACACAGAAAGAGTTTGATCTTTACAACCACATGGTGAATGAAACATCATATCTGTAAGAAGTTCATTAAACAATCGTGTGCTTACAGCTGAACATGATTCTCATTATCCAAACTGCTTAAATCTTCCCAGAGTTGCTGTGATAATATTGGATGCTTTTCTGGAAGCTGATCTTAGTGCTCCTTCTTCAGCTGGGCCAGACCCATCAGGAGCTGGTCCCGCCGCTCCATCCGGGCCCCCAGACACTGGCGCTCGCTGGGGATCAGCTCACACATCTCCTGTGGAGGACAGGAAGCGTGAGACAAGGACACCGCTGGCGGCTATGTTGGAGTTCCTCAGGGAACCGGGACACACTATTCAAGTATGTGTTGTGGATTGTGGTGTTGGAGCTCATCCTACTAGTGTGATTCTGAATAAATGTAGTCCACCTGTAAGGGGACCAGAGTTCTGAGAGGTAAAATGCCGGGTTAGTAAATAAAACCCAGCAGAGCTGATCCTTAACTTCACTGAGAACCACGTTGGAACTCACATGTACAATGCGTTTAGCAGCCTCGCCGCCGGAGAAGTCTGGTACTGGTCCGAAGGAGTTCAGCACCCTGGTTATGCCCTCCCCATAGCGTCTCATGTAGTCCTCCAGACCTGTGGGGGGGGGGGGGGGGGGGGGGACAGCTGATCAGAGGGGGGACCACATGGACCTGGAACCTCTCACGGAGGTGCAGAATCCTGCTTCTAAATAGTGCTTGAGTAAAAGTACATCATCAAAATATACTAAGTAAATATACTCCACTAGAGTAAAAGTACATCATCAAAATATACTAAGTAAATATACTCCACTAGAGTAAAAGTACATCATCAAAATATACTAAGTAAATATACTCCACTAGAGTAAAAGTACATCATCAAAATATACTGAGTAAAAGTACATCATCAGAATATCCTAAGTAAAAGTACATCGTTTAATGACTTTATAATCGACACTAATACATTGTCATGTTTTATTATACTATGTACTATATTTAATCTGAATAATGTTAATACGAGCCATCAGCAGGTTCATATTCAGCATGTTGTTAAACAGCAGA
>NC_139926.1:27536147-27538647 GCF_963514095.1 Eutrigla gurnardus
ATCACGCGTGAACGTGCGCGTGAACGCGTGACCATTATAAGTCAATGAGGAAACTACATTACACGTCAGGCGCTGTGTGCTGCACAGGCGTCAAAGCACGCGGGTGTGACGCGTTCAGTTGATAGTTGCGCAAGTAATATGAAACGATTCTGACGCCATAGTGTGTGTGTGTGTGTGTGTGAGTGTGTGTGTGTGTGTGTTTGACTCTGATCGCCTGGTTTCTCAGTTTGAATGACGGGTGTTGGTGTCTAGACAAGCAGAGGGGTATTCCATCAAACTCGCTAAGCGCAAAGCCGGGCTAATTTCGATAAGCCTCGCTACCTTTAGCGAGAGTTGCGTTCCATCAACGTGACTTGAGGGACTCTCCACTAAGTAACCATGGGAATTTATCCGACCAAACTAGCCTGCTCCGGGGCAGGCTAACCATCAGGCTTACTTTAGCGGGGGTTTCAGAGAAGTCCGTCTGTCGGAAACAACTGTACCAGCAGAAGGTTCCGCCAAGCCTAGTCCTCGTGATTTCATCACGTCAAAGACCAAATATTACTAAAATTACATATATGAAGTACAAACAGACTATATTTTCATCAAGCGTCTAAGAATACATGCTTGCAATTAAAAAAATATGTATAAAAATAAATTGTTTATTTCCTGAACACTGACTGGCCATATTATTATCTAAATACATTTGTATTTCACATGTTGTTCATCCCTCTACATGTTGGCCCTGCGATAGACTGGCGTCCTGTCCAGGGTGTACCCTGCCTTTGGCCAATGACAGCTGGGATCGGCTCCAGCCCCCCGCGACCCTGAATAACGGATTAGCGGTAGACGATGGATGGATGGATGGATGTTGTTCATCCCCCAGTTGGGTGAGTGGTGATGCACCTGCCGAGGACGTCTCATATATATATTTTTTTGCCTGTATAATTGTCTTTCGATCAGAGAATTAGACCAACATTTTACCTTAACTATGATCAATATGTCATACAATTTCCACAGAACCTAAATATAACTTGCAAAAACATGATAGGCATGAAGATGTTATTATTAATAGCATGTTATAGATCCCAATGACAAAGGCATTGCTGCATGCAATTTACAGCCACATAAATTCCTTTCAGGTGAGTTCATTAATAGGTTCATTGAATTGTTGAGATAAATGAGTTGGTCAATGTAGATGCATTTACTAGGCCTATCTAAAAGAGAGAGAGAGAGAGAGAGAGAGAGAGAGAGAGAGAGAGAGAGAGTGAGAGAGTGAGTGAGTTCGGGCTAAAGAAAGAAATTTCACATTCTTCCATAGTCGGGAATTGAACCGTGGCCGGCCATATGTAAAGCCGGCGCGTTACCTCTACACTATCCTCAAGTTCAAGAAATCGTAGTCAGTGTTATATTAGAACATGTTACTCTTAACGGTACTTCCGTATTAAATCGCTCGGTAATTCTTGCCCAAGCAGCCTCGTGATTTTTATTTATCACTACAGGATTCCCTTTATTGGTTATGATGAGTTTGTACTCCTCATACAGTTCCATCAATAATTTTTGCTCTGGTCTTTTCTGCCATTTTCTCGATGATTCGACATTCCTGGTTCTGGTCTGGCTTCATATCCCGTGAACGGCGTAACACACAACAACGTTAACCTGGCTTGAATTAGCCTCAACAAGGAAATGCGTTAATGGAACGGGTTTAGCCGCAAGTGGAAGTTGGCGTTAGTTCTAACCAGGCTTAACCAGGTAAGCACCGCCTTAATTAGCGAGTTTGGTGGAATACCCCTCTGGCCTGTATTATTATTATTATTAATATTATTGTTAGTGCCTATTATTAGCCGCAGCCTGATGGAGATCTGCAGTCTGAGTGTACCTTTGTGGCCTTTTGTTAGCATTCTTACCGTTGTTAGCGCTGTTAGTGTTGTTAGCGCTGTTAGCATTCTTAGCGTTGTTAGCACTGTTAGTATTGTTAGCGCTGTTAGGGTTGTTGGCGCTACTAGCGTTGTTAGTGCTGTTAGCGTTGTTAGCTTTGTGAGCATTGTTAGTATTGTAAACTCTGTTAGCGCTGTTAGCTTTGTAAGCATTGTTAGTTCTGTTAGTGTTGTTAGCTCTGTTAGTGCTGTTAGCGTTGTTAGCTCTCTTAGTGCTGTTACAGTTGTTAGCACTGTTAGCTCTGTTAGCTTTATTAGCGTTGTTAGCGTTGTAGGAATGTAAATGCTATAAAGTGAATTATCCTGAGTGTAGATCCCTTTCAGTGAGGCAGCTGGACTGGTGGAAATCTGGCCAACTCCTGCAGCAGTACTCTAGTAGCAGTACTCTAGTAGTAGTAGTACTCTAGCAGCAGTATTCTAGTAGCAGTACTCTAGTACTCTAGCAGCAGTACTCTAGCAGCAGTACTCCAGTATAAGTACTCAGACCAGCGAGCCTCCTGAAGACTGCAGCGTAGTGACACATACTGAGTGGCAGACTCAGGATTGACCTGCTGATCGACTCTGAGGAGAGACAGGAGGACGGT
>NC_139926.1:27543647-27588647 GCF_963514095.1 Eutrigla gurnardus
TTTTATGCAAATAGTTCACTGAAATGTGTTTCTGAAAACATTTTAGGTGAGAAATAAGCTATGCAGTTGCTGAATCTGTCTTTATTTTAGATCGACGGTCAGTTTAAAAGATTTTCGAGAGCTTGCGGCGCCCCGTCTCTCGATACTCGGCGCGATGCGAAGGCATTGCACGGTCAGCCAAAATCTCACTCTGAATTTAGTTAAAAACTTGAGAGCCCTGGACCAGGTCATCTTTCCTCTTTATTGTGGATGTTGTGACTCAGATAACTTTCATGCCGATGCTGGCTTATGACTGTGAAAGCTGCCATTAGTTTAGTTTTTGTCTTATTAGACGGTGTCGAGACTATTTCTGTCTCTGCGGTATTGTTTGGTTCGACGGAGATGTTGGCCTGGAGGAGGGGTGCTTTGTGGGAGGCTCCGGTGGGAGGGGGCATACGAGCTCGGAGAGGAGGGTGTGTGTGTGTGTGTGTGTGTGTGTGTGTGTGTGTGTGTGTGTGTGTGTGTGTGTGTGTGTGGGATGCTTTTTTGTAGACCAGGGCTTTAACCTTTCACCTCAATCAATCTTCACATATTGAAGCCCCTTTTTCATTTATATATATATTATATATATATAAAGTTCATATAATAATATAATTTATTTGCAATTATTATTATTATTTTTATATGTATATACATCTACATATATAAATTGATATCGTTTGTTTTTAATCCGTTATTTTTCATTTTGCAAGTTCTCTCTCTCATGTCTGTAAAACAACAAACCTTTATTTGCATAAAAGCAACAAACAAACAAAGCATCAAAGAAACGTCTGTATTCTGCAGAGGGTCTGCTTGCAGGGTTGTGGTCTGGTCCTCCAGGGACCCGGGACACACAGGGATCCACTACAGGTTTACACTCTTCCCACAGTCCCTCCCCAGTCCAGCTACGTGGTTCACCCTCCTTGTGAACCTGGTGCTGACTCATCTCTGTCCTGCAAGTCTGGACCTACCCGGGTTGAGTAATCCGGACTCCTTACCTTGGTCATCAGGGCGTGGGTGGCCTCCATAACGGCTGCTGCAGTCTCTGGGTGGGGGACCAGCTCCACCAGTTTCACGTAGTACGGCGGGTTCACCTGGGGGGCACAGGACAGTCAGGATCCCTCATGTAGTACACAAGAGTACACACGAGTACTTTATAGATCAGTACACAAGAGTACTTTATAGCTCAGTACACAAGAGTACACACGAGTACTTTATAGCTCAGTACACACGAGTACTTTATAGCTCAGTACACAAGAGTACTTTATAGCTCAGTACACAAGACTGCACACGAGTACTTTATAGCTCAGTACACAAGAGTACTTTATAGCTCAGTACACAAGAGTACTTTATACATTTTATTCTATAGTATGCTGCATAATCCTACAATGTTAGTCCTCTCCATATCTATATCCTGTATGTAGTCCTGTATATAGTCCTGTATGTAGTCCTGTATGTAGTCCTGTATGTAGTCCTGTATATAGTCCTGTATGTAGTCCTGTATGTAGTCCTGTATATAGTCCTGTATATAGTCCTGTATGTAGTCCTGTATATAGTCCTGTATGTAGTCCTGTATGTAGTCCTGTATATAGTCCTGTATATAGTCCTGTATGTAGTCCTGTATACAGTCCTGTATGTAGTCCTGTATGTAGTCCTGTATATAGTCCTGTATGTAGTCCTGTATATAGTCCTGTATATAGTCCTGTATGCAGTCCTGTATGTAGTCCTGTATGTAGTCCTGTATATAGTCCTGTATGTAGTCCTGTATGCAGTCCTGTATGTAGTCCTGTATGCAGTCCTGTATGTAGTCCAGCACTAACAAGGTGGGACTCACTATATGGGTGGGACTCACTATAGGGGTGGGACTCACTAACCGGGTGGAACTCACTATATGGGTGGGACTCACTATATGGGTGGGACTCACTATAGGGGTGGGACTCACTATATGGGTGGGACTCACTATAGGGGTGGGACTCACTATAGGGGTGGGACTCACTTACCGGGTGGGACTCACTATATGGGTGGGACTCACTAACCAGGTGGGACTCACTATACGGGTGGGACTCACTATAGGGGTGGGACTCACTATAGGGGTGGGACTCACTTACCGGATGGGACTCACTAACCAGGTGGGACTCACTATAGGGGTGGGACTCACTAACCGGGTGGGACTCACTAACCAGGTGGGACTCACTATACGGGTGGGACTCACTTACCGGGTGGGACTCACTAACCAGGTGGGACTCACTTACCGGGTGGGACTCACTAACCAGGTGGGACTCACTAACCAGGTGGGACTCACTATAGGGGTGGGACTCACTAACCGGGTGGGACTCACTATAGGGGTGGGACTCACTAACCGGGTGGGACACCAGGCAGCGCCTCCTGTTCTGTACTTTACTGAAGACGTTGCTCGGCACCAGACAGGAAGTGGAGCTGCTCAGGATGACGTCTTCCCCCACGAGAGGCTCGATGTCCTGGAAGACGCTCTGCTTCACCTCCAGCTGCTCAAACACACTCTCCTGGAAACACATGCAGCAGCAGGTCAGGTCATGTTAACACAGTATGGTCATTACCGTATTACACAGAATAATCTTACATCTGAACCTGAAGCAGCCTGATCCTTGAATCGTTAACATCTCTCTTTGATTACAAGAAGATGTACAAATAATAGGGATAATATTTGACGATAATCCACTCTGATATGAGCTGAAGGTCAAATAGTTCCTGCATATTTCAAACTGGATCCTTTTTAAAGATCCTCCACTCAGCGATATTTCATGTCATTGTCTCGCTGTCACGCTGCTGGGAAGGAGTGGTTGTTAAATATGTCAATAAGTTCATAACGAGCATTCATCCTTCATCCAGTGTGTGCTGATGCAACCGGCAGCCGGGCGAGCAGCATACCTGCTGGAGCTCTGCCGGCTGCTGCTGCCTGTGGGACGAATGTAGCCCCTCCGGCTAACATACATAGCCCTCCTGCTAACGTACGTAGCCCTCCTACTAACGTATGTAGCCCCTCCTGCTAACATATGTAGCCCCTCCTGCTAACGTATGTAGCACCTCATGGTATGCTAAGGTATGTAGCCCCTCCTGCCTCCTGGTGTGCTAACATATGTAGCACTTCCTGCCTGGCGGTGTGCTAACGTATGTAGCACCTCATGGTATGCTAACGTATGTAGCCCCTCCTGCCTCCTGGTGTGCTAACGTACGTAGCACCTCATGGTATGCTAACGTATGTAGCACCTTGTGATCTCCTAACATATGTAGCACCTCATGGTATGCTAACCTATGTAGCCCCTCCTGCCTTGTGGTGTGCTAACATACGTAGCACCTCATGGTATGCTAACGTATGTAGCACCTCGTGGTGTGCTAATGTATGTAGCACCTCCTGGTATGCTAATGTATGTAGCCCCTCCTGCTTCCTGGTGTGCTAACGTATGTAGCACCTCATGGTATGCTAACGTATGTAGCCCCCCTGCCTCGTGGTGTGCTAACATATGTAGCACCTCATGGTATGCTAACGTATGTAGCCCCCCTGCCTCGTGGTGTGCTAACGAATGTAGCGCCTCGTGGTCCGGCTGGTTCCCTTGAGGAGTAAGTACAGGTGGAGCTGATCCGATGAATCGTAGTCCCGTGTCCCAGCATGCACCTCACCATGAAATCAGCAGGGCCAGGGTTGAAGTTTACACCTGCAGTGACAGCCGATCTGACCCAGACCTGCTCCCTGTGCTCCTCCAGAGAAGCCGGATCCTCAACAGGCTGAGGATTGAGTCCGCTGGTGTGATGTCATCAGGAAACGTGAGGCCGAGCGTCAGAGCAGGAAAACTCTTATTTCCCCGTTTACATGAATGCTCCATTGTTCCTGACAGAGTATCGATTATTCTGATCACCACCCTGTCTGTCTGATCACCACCCTGTCTCACTGATCACCACCCTGTCTGTCTGATCACCACCCTGTCTGTCTGATCACCACCCTGTCTCACTGATCACCACCCTGTCTGTCTGATCACCACCCTGTCTCACTGATCACCGCCCTGTCTGTCTGATCACCACCCTGTCTGTCTGATCACCACCCTGTCTGTCTAATCACCACCCTGTCTCACTGATCACCACCCTGTCTGTCTAATCACCACCCTGTCTCACTGATCACCACCCTGTCTGTCTGATCACCACCCTGTCTCACTGATCACCACCCTGTCTGTCTAATCACCACCCTGTCTGTCTGATCACCACCCTGTCTCACTGATCACCACCCTGTCTGTCTGATCACCACCCTGTCTGTCTGATCACCACCCTGTCTCACTGATCACCACCCTGTCTGTCTGATCACCACCCTGTCTCACTGATCACCGCCCTGTCTGTCTGATCACCACCCTGTCTGTCTGATCACCACCCTGTCTGTCTAATCACCACCCTGTCTCACTGATCACCACCCTGTCTGTCTAATCACCACCCTGTCTCACTGATCACCACCCTGTCTCACTGATCACCACCCTGCCTGTCTGATCACCACCCTGTCTCACTGATCACCACCCTGTCTGTCTGATCACCACCCTGTCTCACTGATCACCACCCTGTCTGTCTGATCACCACCCTGTCTCACTGACCACTAACCTGCCTGTAGTTGTAAGTGTTAAAGCAGGTTAAGGTGAGAGTGTGTGTTGATGTTCCTCAGCGTGATAAAGGACCAGGTGAGTGATTCCGTGTTCAGAGCCTTTTGTCAAAGTGAAGCTCCATTTCAGTCAGTTTATACAGCAGGGCTGACAGCAGGGCTCCAGTCAGGGTCGCCGGTCGCCCCCGGCAACTATTTAGAGAAAACGGCAACCAATTCTTGGCCTTTGGTTGCCAGTGTCTGTCTGTCTATATATATATATATATATATATAACAGGGGCAGTAAAGAGCATGTGCACCACGACATAAATCTGTTTGTAACTGTTTAAATATTGTTACAGTCAGAACCCTAACCAGGCGCTGTGTTGATGCGTGTTTACTTACGTGCACACACACACACACACACACACACACACACCTGCTGTAACGGCAGAGTAAATGAGCTTGTTTAACTATCGAGTGGAAAGGGTTTGACTCCGGCCGCCTGCCAGAGAACCAGACGAACCTGAACCAGGTCTGAAATATCATCACACTGACACACTTCATTGGTAACTGTGTATGAATCATTTTCATAGGAACATGTTGATTATCATATTACTGATGCTGTGCTGTATGATAAATAGTAATGCAGTGAACGTACTGTAACACACAGCTGAAACAGAAACTGCAGCTGTGAGGAGAAGCAAAGATCCTTCAGTGTGTCGCACAGTAAGAAGGGATGTGGCGCCCTCTTCAGGACAATCAGGATAACACAGAACATACTGTAATCAGATTACTGTAATCAGATTACTGTGATCACGGTGCAGGTCCCACAACGTTCCACAGCTGGGTTTCATCAGACTACATGTGGGGTCCAGGCAGCGGTGGAAGAAGTACTCAGACCCTCTTCTTGAGTAAAAGTACTCACACCACCATGTATAAATACTCTGTTACAAGCGTGGGGGCCTCGGACCATCAGGGTGGGATGAATCCCCTGATGTTTCTTTGCTCAGGATCATATTTCATAAAGTGATCACATGTGGTTTGTAAAATCTTAATCTGTAAAGTAACTAAAGCTGTCAGACAACGAAGGAATCTTAAATTAAAGGCATCACTTGACTGAATGTACTTTCCTCCGCTGCTGTGTGATGGACAAACTAGTTAGAGTTCGTTTATGGTCTGGTGTGGTGCTGGTCTGGTGTGGTCTGTTCTGGTCTGGTTCTGGTCTGGTGTGGTCTGTTCTGGTGCTGGTCTGGTGTGGTCTGTTCTGGTGCTGGTCTGTTCTGGTGCTGGTCTGGTGTGGTCTGTTCTGGTGCTGGTCTGTTCTGGTGTGGTCTGTTCTGGTGCTGGTCTGGTGTGGTCTGTTCTGGTGCTGGTCTAGTGCTGGTCTGGTGTGTCACTTGGTGCTGGTGCTGGTATGGTCTGGTGTGGTCTGTTCTGGTGCTGGTCTGGTGTGGTCTGTTCTGGTGCTGGTCTGTTCTGGTGCTGGTCTAGTGCTGGTCTGGTGTGTCACTTGGTGCTGGTCTGGTTCGGGTCTGGTTCTGGTATGGTCTATTCTGGTGCTGGTCTGGTGCTGGTCTGGTGTGGTCTGTTCTGGTGCTGGTCTAGTGCTGGTCTGGTGTGTCACTTGGTGCTGGTGTGGTCTGTTCTGGTCTGGTGTGGTCTGTTCTGGTGCTGGTCTGGTGTGGTCTGTTCTGGTGCTGGTCTAGTGCTGGTCTGGTGTGTCACTTGGTGCTGGTGCTGGTCTGGTGCTGGTATGGTCTGTTCTGGTGCTGGTCTGGTGTGGTCTGTTCTGGTGCTGGTCTAGTGCTGGTCTGGTGTGTCACTTGGTGCTGGTCTGGTTCGGGTCTGGTTCTGGTATGGTCTGGTGTGGTCTGTTCTGGTGCTGGTCTGGTGTGGTCTGTTCTGGTGCTGGTCTAGTGCTGGTCTGGTGTGTCACTTGGTGCTGGTGTGGTCTGTTCTGGTCTGGTGCTGGTCTGTTCTGGTGCTGGTCTGGTGTGGTCTGTTCTGGTGCTGGTCTAGTGCTGGTCTGGTGTGTCACTTGGTGCTGGTATGGTCTGTTCTGGTGCTGGTCTAGTGCTGGTCTGGTGTGTCACTTGGTGCTGGTGTGGTCTGTTCTGGTCTGGTGCTGGTCTGTTCTGTTCTGGTGCTGGTCTGGTCTGTTCTGGTGCTGGTCTGTTCTGGTGCTGGTCTGGTGTGGTCTGTTCTGGTGCTGGTCTAGTGCTGGTCTGGTGTGTCACTTGGTGCTGGTGCTGGTCTGGTTCTGGTATGGTCTGGTGTGGTCTGTTCTGGTGCTGGTCTGGTGTGGTCTGTTCTGGTGCTGGTCTAGTGCTGGTCTGGTGTGTTACTTGGTGCTGGTCTGGTATGGTCTGGTGCTGGTCTGGTGTGGTCTGTTCTGGTGCTGGTCTGGTGTGGTCTGTTCTGGTGCTGGTCTGGTGTGGTCTGTTCTGGTTCTGGTCTGGTGTGGTCTGTTCTGGTGCTGGTCTGGTGTGGTCTGTTCTGGTGCTGGTCTGTTCTGGTGCTGGTCTGGTGTGGTCTGTTCTGGTGCTGGTCTGTTCTGGTGTGGTCTGTTCTGGTGCTGGTCTGGTGTGGTCTGTTCTGGTGCTGGTCTGGTGTGGTCTGTTCTGGTGCTGGTCTAGTGCTGGTCTGGTGTGTCACTTGGTGCTGGTGCTGGTATGGTCTGGTGTGGTCTGTTCTGGTGCTGGTCTGGTGTGGTCTGTTCTGGTGCTGGTCTGTTCTGGTGCTGGTCTAGTGCTGGTCTGGTGTGTCACTTGGTGCTGGTCTGGTTCTGGTATGGTATGGTCTGTTCTGGTGCTGGTCTGGTGTGGTCTGTTCTGGTGCTGGTCTGGTGTGGTCTGTTCTGGTGCTGGTCTAGTGCTGGTCTGGTGTGTCACTTGGTGCTGGTGCTGGTCTGGTGTGTCACCTGGATGAAGAAGGCTCCCTGCAGGGCCTCGGCCAGGTCGTCATGGCAGCTGAGCATGGCGAGCTGCTGCACGGCCGTCAGCTCTCCTCTCAGCATGTGGACTTCCTCCAGATCCTGCAGCTGCTTCCTGGACCAACACACATCCACACGCTGAACCGAGTCCTGAAGGACCGACTTCACTCTGCTCACCTCCACCCATCACGAGCACTCACTAGCACTACAGCAGAGTCAGGGTTCATAGTGACTAGTCAGGGAGGAGTCGCCCCCTGGTGGCCAGCAGAGAGACCTTAAGTGTCGGAGCTGCTTACTGCTTGTCGATGAGTCATTGATTTACCTGAACTCACCTGTCAGCCGTGTTAAGTAGACTAGACTTTATGAAAACAGGAAGAAACTTGTAGACCAGGATCTTAACGAGACCAGTACAATGACTCCTTCTCCTATTCAGAGGGGGGGGGGGGGGGTCGAAATGAGACCAATAAACCAGATCCTGGCAGAGAGATGATTGGTTCCCAGTAAAGACTGTACATTAACTGGATGTTTCTGGCCTTCTCCGTTCCACACTGTTGTTTAACTACACGTCACATGACCACGGAGGAGTTGTCATGTGTTGCTATGGTGAGAGGAAGTCCCAGATCAGGAGGCATCCACGTGTCTCCTCTGTGCGGACCGGGCGGAAGGACGGGGTCCGTCTACAGGTCAGACAGGCCCCGCCCCCTGGAGTTGGTCATGTGACAGTTACACCTAAACACAACATAAGTGTGGCTGAAGAGTCGCCCCGATAATCAGTGACCCCCAGAAATCTGTCTGTGGAAGTGTGTAGTCCTGTGTAGTAGTGTGTAGTACTGTGTGTAGTCCAGTGAAGTACTGTGTGTAGTAGTGTGTAGTCCAGTGAAGTACTATGTGTAGTAGTGTGTGTGTAGTCCTGTGTGTAGTGTGTGTGTAGTCCTGTGTGTAGTGTAATACTGTGTAGTCCTGTGTGTAGTAGTGTGTAGTACTGTGTAGTCCTATGTAGTACTGAGTAGTACTGTGTAGTACTGAGTAGTACTGACCTGATCTCTGTGACGGCGGTGGCCGACTGTCCAGATTGGTTGTCGTAGAGCTTCACCCTGTAGCCTCCACTGATGAATAGCATGGCCCAGGATCGACCAATCAGCCCACTGAAACACAGTGATGCAATCAGCAACCCGAAACACCTTCATCAGAGTGTATCTTGTATTATTTATTTGTTATTATACATCAAGTATTATACATCTGTTATTATACATCAAGTATTATACATCTGGTATTATAAACCTGTTATTAGACATCTGGTATTATACATCTGGTATTATACATCAAGTATTATACATCTGTTATTATACATCTGTTATTAGACATCTGGTATTATAAACCTGTTATTAGACATCTGATATTATACATCTGGTATTATACATCAAGTATTATACATCTGTTATTATACATCAAGTATTATACATCTGTTATTAGACATCTGGTATTATACATCAAGTATTATACATCTGGTATTATAAACCTGTTATTAGACATCTGGTATTATACATCTGGTATTATACATCAAGTATTATACATCTGTTATTATACATCTGTTATTAGACATCTGGTATTATAAACCTGTTATTAGACATCTGATATTATACATCTGGTATTATACATCAAGTATTATACATCTGTTATTATACATCAAGTATTATACATCTGTTATTATACATCTGTTATTAGACATCTGGTATTATAAACCTGTTATTAGACATCTGGTATTATACATCTGGTATTATACATCTGGTATTATACATCAAGTATTATACATCTGTTATTATACATCTGTTATTATACATCTGTTATTAGACATCTGGTATTATAAACCTGTTATTAGACATCTGGTATTATAAACCTGTTATTAGACATCTGGTATTATACATCTGGTATTATACATCTGGTATTATAAACCTGTTATTAGACATCTGGTATTATACATCTGGTATTATAAACCTGTTATTAGACATCTGGTATTATACATCTGGTATTATACACCTGTTATTATACATCTGGTATTATACACCTGGTATTATAAACCTGTTATTAGACATCTGGTATTATAAAGTTTATAATAACAGATGTATTATACCAGATTCATAATACCAGATTTATAATAATAATAATAGATGTATAATAACAGATGTATAATAACAGGTTTATAATATAAACATCATCATATAAATAATATGTGTTTACTGTTAATATTAACACAGAAATTACTATATGTTCATAACAGAAGAAAGACTGGTTGTTAATCATAAGGAAACTAAGGGGGGGAGGTAACCTCTGACCTACAACTAGACAGTAACCGCTTTAAAAGCAGCAACATTAAAGGCTTTCCTCGGTAAACTCGCGCATCCACGACGATAACAACATACACGTGAACTCACCTGCCGATCACAGTGACGGTGTTCGTGGCGGGAGGAGAGCTCATTTTAACGCGGTACGACGAGTCGAGAGAGTTGTCGTTGTGAGGTAGTTACACGGAGACTTGAGGCCCCGCCCCTCCACGGTCACGCTGCTCTGTCCCGGTACGGCAGCCCGGGAGGACAAACAGAACAAGGCACGCGTGAGTCAAATGTTACACTTTTTTCCCGCTTAAAACAAAAGCACAAACATCACATCCGACATTAACCGGCTGCCCTTTTCAGTATAAGTTATATCAACAGTATTTAAAATGAATTGACGCAGAACGACACAAAAGCGAAGCGGGAGCTTACATTTGTATCCTAGCAACGAAAAAAAAATCGGCGTTGGCCAATCGCTTTACCGCTATATGACGATTGACGCGCGAGTAACCAATCAGAGGCTTGAGAATGGAAACAGTCCCGCCTACACCGCGTTGAATTGTGGGATGGGAAATCCTGAAACGACAACAAACTGTATATTCGGCTGTTTATCCGATAAATAACGCAGAGTGTTTGTTTTATTTGATATTCACAAGCGGGTCGCCTCGCCGGGAAAACAGCGGGATGGAGAATGTGCACCTGGCCGCGGAGGAGGACCTTTATTCCGGCTACAACGACTTTAATCCAACGTTTGACTCCGAGGCGAGTTAGCTATATGCTAGATGGAGCTAGCTTGAGCTAGCTTTGACGTTAGCTCCAGCTAGCAGCGGCAGAGTTGATGCTAGTGACGTTCCGTCACTAAATTATACGTCTATTATCTGCTACGTCACTTCTTAAACCCTGTTCATACACAACGCGGCATACGTTTGTATTTATTGGTTATTTTTTAATTATTAATTATTTGTTATTTTATCCTCACATGTAGCTTCTTTAGCTCAACTTTTATTATCATTAATAATAATAATAATAGTAATAATAATAATACATTTAATTTATATAGCGCTTTTCCGAACACAAATACGCTTTAAAAAAATAAAAATAAAAAGTTTAAATAGTTTCTCATTTCTATTTTGTCTTGTAAAGCTCCTTTTAACTTTATGTTACATAGTAATATATTAATTATTCATTGTTTTTATTATAAATAATCATAATCATTTCAAGGAGTTGGAGAATGATGTGGGCTTCCAGCAAGCAGTGAGGACCAGTCATGGAAGAAGACCTCCGGTGAGGATCACAAGATTTAATCAGCTCTAGTTGGAATACTTCTGTATTTAACATCATTTTGAGGTACTACTTATGTGTGTTTGAGAGAGAGAGAGGATAAAGTTGTTAATACCCACGATGTGATGTCACCTCTTTAATTTTCCAGATGACTGCTAAATTTCCGGGCACTGCCATCGGAGCTCGGCCTCTAGCTTCTTCTTTCGGAGTGAGTACGACGGCGTGGACTCATTCAAGTCCTGGTTTAAAAACTTCATCACCAGGAGTCCTGCACTCTTAACTTTCAAGACGTATTCATTTAGCACATCAAAATACTGTTCTCCTCCCCACAGACTTTCATCAGAGTTTCATTTCCTTGTAAAACAGAAGAATTAGAGAAAGTCTGACATAAACACATCTGTTGCACAGATGGATTCACCGGTTCGTACTTGAAAACAAATGACTGGATAGAGGAACAACTATAATACGTTATTAATGACCACGTTTTTGTCGCATATTAGTTTGATGATCTGTGTTTCCAGCTCATTGGAACTGTTCTCCCCTGTCTAAAACGTCTCTTTTCCTGAAGGCTCGGATCCCTCTGGCCTCTTCCATGGGCCGACCCATGACCGGAGCTGTGCAGGTGAGAAGCAACACATCGCTCACCCAGTGCTGGATGTGTAGGGCTTTCAGTTTCAGGTTTTAATATGGTTCCTTTTAAACATTCATACGTTCACAACTGGCCGATGTCGTGTTTCCTCAAAGCTCAGCAACGACCTGCTCAACGTCAACCACGGCTTCGTTTTTGTGAAGAAGAATTGCTAAAATGAAGGAAAACTATAATTCTGTGTTGTTTTTGCCTTTCAGGACGGAGCAGCCCGACTGATGACCGCTGTCAGAGCAGCAGGTTACACCTCCTCCATGACGCGGGGTCAGTTTCAGGAAGCTGCTCACAGATAATGTGTCACTATCAGAGAGTCAGGAGTCCAGACGTTCTCTACTCGAGTACAAGTACACATAATTGTGTTCAAAACAAGTACTGATTCTACTTCTTCACTCAAGTAAAAGTACTGAAATGTACTCAAAGTAAAAGTATCACTGTAAATGGCATTTCTACTGGCTGTTTTTTTACAAGACTACCAGATTCTCGTCATATTAATAATAATAAAAAAAAAAGGATAATTCCCCTCAATGCATTAAAAAAAAGAAACATGCCTGTTTTGAAATTGTAGTTGAAAGTTCAGTAGAAAGTACAGATATTTGTTAAAATGTCTAAATATGAACATGAATAAAGGAACAAAGTTGTAAGTAAAGCCTGAAATACTAGTTAAGTGAACACACAGCAGCAGGAAGCAGAGTGTTATTTATCTGTGTTATTAGCTCTAATCTTCATAAACTGTATTAGTATGAACCATGTGTATCTCTAAGGTTTGTTGTAGTTCTGTTCACAAAAAAGCAAGATCATTATTCTGGTTTGTACTTTCAGGCCCGACCTTTGACCCGCTGGGTCAGTCCAGAGGCCCCGCACCTCCGCTTGAAACGAAGAACGAGGACACGTGAGTCGTTATCAATGAATTAATCAAACTGTATCTGTAAACCTGTCGACAGGTGAGCGCAGCTCAAAGTGCAGCTCATAAAATACTAGCATTAAAAGCTACAATTACAGTAATAAAAGTAAAACAATATGAAATAAAAACTAGATAAATAAAGTAGAATCAAATTATTCAATTATTCAAGTTATACATTCAATTATATACAATAAAAATTCAACACAATAAAATAAGTGGATTAATAATAATGTCTATCATGTCTGAAAATGTCTGAATGGGTTTAAAGTTTATGTTTAAACAGTGTTTCAGATTTTCTCTTTGTCATCCAGTATTCATGTTCCCCCGAGTATAAATTAGTACATTAGGATCTAAAGATGCATATTCAGTCATAATCATATATATTTAATTATATCTCAAATAACACTTATTGCAGCTAAACATAACATAATTATGTGTTTATGTTATATTTTCTGCTGCTTCTTACTAATAAATCCAGGCCTTTGATAACGATGCTTTTCTAGACAGTACAGTCTTCTAATACGTGAATGTCTGGATGGTTGATGATCTTGTGGTCCTGCAGGCCTGAGGAGAAGATTAAGATCCTGGAGAAGAAAGTCAACGACCTGGTGGAAGAGAGCTGCATGGCTCAGAGCTCCGGAGCCCTCCAGCTGGTCAGACTCTTATTCTTCAACCGCCTGTCTCTTAAAATAATAAAGATAATAATAAAGATAACGGCCTCCAATGAGGCAAGGCTTCATGGGTCATCGTGCCGGCTTCCCACTGCAGCTCACTGGACGAGTATCAAGTCATCAGGTGGTCGTTGTTACACCTGGAGCTGGAAACGTGTCACTGCTTCACTTCCAGTGCTTTAAAAACACATGGAGGAACATATTGAAGAGCAACTTCTGCAGAAACAGCGGTGTGAATTAAGCTGGATGCTAAAAAGCTAACGCTACGCCAAATTGTTGGTTTAAATGTGTAAGAAAGCAAGGTGGTGGAAAGATTCCAAGATGACGAAGGCCAAGACGCCTTCACAAACCAATGGGTGACGTCTCCATGACGACGGCCTACTATAGATCATAGTCTCTCATGTGGAGGTTTCCCTCCTGAATGCTGAATACGTGGTGCCGCTGGTGTGTTTCTGCAGGCTCTGGAAAAAGCCAAAGAGGCCAGCAGCAAGGAGAGAACGCTGGTGAGACAGAGGCAACAGTCGGGCAACGCCGAGCACATCAATCTGGACCTCTCCTACTCTGTAAGTAAGCACATATCTGTGAATGGAATGGTGGAGCATCTTGTTAAACCTGGTTGTTATTACTGATTTGTTACTCATCTTATTTCGTTGAGTTTTTTACTGGTTAACTTTTATCCCTGAACACTCTGTCATTTAAATCAACGTTTGTTTGGCCAACCTTTGTGCCATCATGTCATCTTGGTGGTTTTCTGCCATTTTCAAGCCACATTTTTACAACATGATTTTAACTGTAGAAGGTTTTTAGTACATAAAAGAAGGTTTTTGGCGTACATATTCTGTGATTCCCTACACTTTTCATCATGTGGTGGTTCGGTACCAGAAAGAGAGAGAGCACAAGTTATTCTAGCTCTTCCCATGTTAAATGCTACTCGCTCCTGCACAGTTGCTGCATTGCATTCTGGTCTATCTGTTTGTGCTAGACACGCCGGAGGTCCTTTGCTGCATGTCACATCCCCCTCTCTCTCCTGTCTTTCCTATCTGTCCACTGCTAATAAAAGGTGTCTATGCCTGAAAAAAATCTTTAAAAAAAAGAAAAGAATATTGATCATTTCTGTCATTGCCAGGTTTTGCTGAACCTTGCCAACCAGTTCGGGAACAACGAAATGTACCCAGAGGCTCTGCACAACTATCAGGTCATCGTGAAGAACAAGATGTTCAGTAACGGAGGTGAGCAGACGTGTTGGACCCTCGTTAGTCCGGCTTTATTATCATTATTATTATTGTTATTATCATTATTATGCAGGCAGGACAGAAGACCCTGTAAAACAAAGAGGTGTGTGATACTGTGACTCTGGTCTGCCAGTAAAACACATTATTAAAAGATACTGAATCCTGTAAACTAACAGTATTACAGCTGTGAATCAGGCAGCGTTGATGGTAAATGTAGTCCATTTGCTGTTATACCTGCTGTACGTCTGCTGTGACAGTCGAGAAGGAGCCCCTGGCTGCTGTTCAAGCTTCGGCAGCCAGGGGGCACTGCGGTCTAGATGCAGCTCAAAGACGGCCGGTGTTGCTCGTTTGTGTTTTTATTTTTAAGCTGCCATCTGACTGTGTGACCTTTGAGCCACTCCGTTGCTCCTCCAGGCCGTCTGAAGGTCAACATGGCCAACATCTACGTCAAACAGAAGAGCTACCCCAAAGCCATCAAGTTCTACCGGATGGCTCTGGATCAGATCTCCAATGCTCACAAGGAGATGAGGATCAAGATCATGCAGAACATCGGCGTGGTCTTTGTCCGCATGGGCCAGTACTCGGACGCCATCACATCCTTTGAGCATATCATGAGCGAGAGCCCCAACATCAAGACGGGCTTCAACCTCATCCTGTGCTACCACGCCATCACAGACCGGGAGAGGATGAAGAAGGCCTTCCAGAAGCTGCTCTCTGTCCCTCTGGGCATCGACGACGAAGACAAGTACATCCCCTCCAATGTGAGCAGAAGTGGAACATGTTCACATGAATGTCACTTCTATTTCACTTCTATAGCATCTGTCAAACTCCAAAAGCATTGCTTCCACAAGCTTAATGCGTTATGTTGACATTCAATTACACGTTTGTCTGTCTAGACAAAAAGACATTTAATCATTTCCGAGATGTTTTTTTTTTTTTCATTCAAATTTTTTATTGAAATTGGAGTACATTATACAGCACAACATATATACACAATTCTCTTGTTCTTTAAAAAAAAGAATAGAAAGGGGAAAAAATGATATATACATACCTACACACACACATATATGATGTCGATGATGACTGTGAGAAACATGTTGTGTGTCAGGACGACACCGAGGCGAGTCTGCTCATCGAGGCCATCAGGAACGACAGACTTCACCAGATGGAGAGAGATCTGTGAGGAAGCATGAACACAAACACATCCTCTTCACCCGACAGCCTTGTGTCATCGTCATCACCGTCACATGTTGTTTCCTGCCAACACAGGAAAGTCCTGGCGGAGAAGTACATCATGACGGCAGCCAAGCTCATCGCTCCGGCCATCGAGGCGTCTTTCGCTGCTGGATTTGACTGGTTGGTTTTAACATCTTAACATCTTCACATGCTGTGACTGCAGGTCTGTGACTCAGAAACCTGATTTTTAAGGTGCTGCCCGGTATGTAGGCGTCATTACAGATAACTCACATGCTCCATACGCTGGTCTTTCTGTTCCACTGCTGTTTCCAAACGTTCTGGGACTGAAGATCCAAACTCAGGGAGTGTTGTTGGACGTCGTGAGGTTTTTTCCATTTAATTCCCTGAATTAGATTTCACATTTTTCTGGATTTCCCACCCAGTTAGGTCACTCTGAAGGCGAATATGGAAACAATAACAACTGTTACTCAGTGGATTGTCAGATTTTCTTTTGCACTGTCATGAGCACAAAACGATTGAGCAGATTGTTTTTCAAACGAAGCTTCGAATCTCAGAGCAAAGTTAGAAGGCAAGGCAAGGCAACTTTATTTGTATAGCACATTTCATACACAAGGCAGTCTCAAAGTGCTTCACATCATAAAATGTCATACAATAAAGTGAAAAAAAATAGAAGAATTAAAAGATAATAATAATAATAATAATAATGCAAAATTAAAATGCATAGAAAACCCTCATTAAAACCAGCCGTGACTTTAACACTTGAGATCTGAGGAGGCAGCATTAATACAACGGTTGGATGGCTATGTGTGTCTATAACATGTACTATCGATATAAAAGTGCAGTCACTGAGTTCAGTTTGTTCGTAGAAATGAGTTAATACCAGGCAACCTCCAGTTCTGAACAGGAAGATCCTTAAATTTGGCCAAAGAGCTGCAGACGCTCAACAACCTCCGTAAAGTCTTCATCCAAGACCTCGGCACTCGTGTGGAGAACGTAAGGAACCCGTCAGTCATTCGTGTTAAATCCACCAATAACAAAGAACATCTTCATCAAAGAGAAGTCTGATTAGTATAGAATTCCTACTTCTCTCTGCTGGCCACCAGGGGGCGACTCCTCTCTGGTTGTATAGAAGTCTATGAGAAAATGGTCCTACTTCTCTCTGCTGGCCACCAGGGGGCAACTCCTCTCTGGTTGTATAGAAGTCTATGAGAAAATGGTCCTACTTCTCTCTGCTGGCCACCAGGGGGCGACTCCTCTCTGGTTGTATAGAAGTCTATGAGAAAATGGTCCTACTTCTCTCTGCTGGCCACCAGGGGGCGACTCCTCTCTGGTTGTATAGAAGTCTATGAGAAAATGGTCCTACTTCTCTCTGCTGGCCACCAGGGGGCGACTCCTCTCTGGTTGTATAGAAGTCTATGAGAAAATGGTCCTACTTCTCTCTGCTGGCCACCAGGGGGCGACTCCTCTCTGCTTGTATAGAAGTCTATGAGAAAATGGTCCTACTTCTCTCTTGATGTATTATCTCAGTAAACATTGTAAACATGAGTTTATGGTCTCAATCTCTAGTTTCAAGTCTTCTTCAATCCAGCATGATGTTCATTTAGTACATTATGGTTTTTAGACCATTTAGAGTCCACCAGACCAGAAAGCAGGGGATGCTTTAGGGGGCGGGGCTTACCTGCTGATTGACAGGTTGCTACCAATGCAGTTAGCTACTAAGATGACTTTAACACTTGAACTATGAGGTTTACTTTGTAAGCAGCTTTACACCAGAAAACACATGGTTCCAGGTCTAGTAAGGGTGCCGCTTGTGTTCATCAGATCCACCTGTCGCTCCTCCACAGTCCAAATATGGTCACTTCCCTCTCTGGTAGAAAAGCTGTCGTCCACAGAGCAATGAGTGATGTCACCATGATGACGTCCACTTCCTGCAGACCATCTCTGGATGTAACACAGGAAGTGATGTCATGTCCTTGTGCCCGTCTCCTCCAGGTGTGTTGAGATGGTGAAATGCTCTCAGTTTGTGGAGCTGGCCAACGACCTGGAGATCAACAAGGCCATCACCTTCCTCCGCCAGAAGGACTTCAACCAGGTGAGCGTCTCATTCAGGCTCTCGCTGCGTTACTGTCTCACTGTTGCCACCTCGTTATGAAGTCATCTTTGAAAACATGCACAACTTTCCAGCTTTAAACCCAGAAGTTTAAACCAACACATTTGTTATTTATTGCCACCGTATAAAAGTATTATTAATTGTGAACCTGGAAAAAGTTCCTTGGAGTCACAGTGAAATAGTTCAGTGAGTGGTATTTCCCTTTAAACACATGTAACATGTGCATGCTCTGCTCTTCCTTTTATTTAACGTTTTTCCATCTTTTTTTATTTCCGTGTACAAGCGTTGTTGTGTTTCTGCAGCATCACGTTCTCATTGTCTCGTTCTCTTGCTTCTGTCTGGTTTCCTCCCGTCTGCATGCCTAAGATCGAGGTATGTGTCTGCTTCTGCTTCAGTTACATTCTGTTGCTTTCTTCCCTCCTCTTAACACGTTCTCTCCAAATATATCATATTATAACTTATATTATAGTTTGATTTATATATGTTCCATCTTTTCTTTGTGTGATTTATTTATTTAACATCGAACACAACATTGAGCTCCACATACCTGTGATGCAGGTGTCTTCATAGACAGAGGTGGAGGTGGTGGTGGAGGAGGTGATGGTGGAGGTGGAGGGAGAGGAGTTGGTGGAGGTGCTGGAGGTGATGGTGGAGGTGGTGATGGTGGTGGAGGAGGTGGTGGAGGAGGTGATGGTGGAGGTGCTGGAGGTGGTGGTGGAGGTGGTGGAGGAGTTGGAGGAGGTGATGGTGGAGGTGGTGATGGTGGTGGAGGAGGAGGTGATGGTGGTGGTGGAGGTGGTGGAGGAGTTGGAGGAGGTGATGGTGGAGGTGGTGATGGTGGTGGAGGAGGTGATGGTGGAGGTGGTGATGGTGGTGGAGGAGGTGGTGGAGGAGGTGATGGTGGTGGTGGAGGTGGTGGAGGAGTTGGAGGAGGTGATGGTGGAGGTGGTGATGGTGGTGGAGGAGGTGATGGTGGAGGTGGTGATGGTGGTGGAGGAGGTGGTGGAGGAGGTGATGGTGGAGGTGGTGGAGGAGGTGATGGTGGTGGAGGTGGTGGAGGAGTTGGAGGAGGTGGTGGTGTAGTAGGAACCTGTAACCTGCAGCATCAGTGCAGCACACTCAGATCTCATCATGATGAGATGGTGGAGGAGGTGATGGTGGAGGTGGTGATGGTGGTGGAGGAGGTGGTGGAGGAGGTGATGGTGGTGGTGGAGGTGGTGGAGGAGTTGGAGGAGGTGATGGTGGAGGTGGTGATGGTGGTGGAGGAGGTGATGGTGGAGGTGGTGATGGTGGTGGAGGAGGTGGTGGAGGAGGTGATGGTGGAGGTGGTGGAGGAGGTGATGGTGGTGGAGGTGGTGGAGGAGTTGGAGGAGGTGATGGTGGAGGTGGTGATGGTGGTGGAGGAGGAGGTGATGGTGGTGGTGGAGGTGGTGGAGGAGTTGGAGGAGGTGATGGTGGAGGTGGTGATGGTGGTGGAGGAGGTGATGGTGGAGGTGGTGATGGTGGTGGAGGAGGTGGTGGAGGAGGTGATGGTGGTGGTGGAGGTGGTGGAGGAGTTGGAGGAGGTGATGGTGGAGGTGGTGATGGTGGTGGAGGAGGTGATGGTGGAGGTGGTGATGGTGGTGGAGGAGGTGGTGGAGGAGGTGATGGTGGAGGTGGTGGAGGAGGTGATGGTGGTGGAGGTGGTGGAGGAGTTGGAGGAGGTGGTGGTGTAGTAGGAACCTGTAACCTGCAGCATCAGTGCAGCACACTCAGATCTCATCATGAGCATCTGTTGTTTGTGGCTGTTTTATATTCTTGTACTGGAGTCAAACAGGGCTATTGTGTTGTATGTGATGTGTTGTATGTGATGTGTTGTATGTGATGTGTTGTATGTGATGTGTTCTCAGGCAGTGGAGACCCTGAAGACCTTTGAGAAGAAGGACAGCAGAGTGAAGAGTGCTGCCGCCACCAACCTCTCTTTCCTTTACTTCCTGGTAAGATCCCTCTCTTTCCTTTACTTCCTGGTAAGATCCCCCTCTTTCCTTTACTTCCTGGTTGATCCCTCTTTTTCCTTTACTTCCTGGTAAGATCCCCTTGTTCCTTAACTTCCTGGTAAGATCCCTCTCTTTCCTTTACTTCCTGGTAAGATCCCCCTCTTTCCTTTACTTCCTGGTTGATCCCTCTTTTTCCTTTACTTCCTGGTAAGATCCCCTTGTTCCTTAACTTCCTGGTAAGATCCCTCTCTTTTCTTTACTTCCTGGTAAGATTCTCTCTTTTCTTTACTTCCTGGTAAGATCCCTCTCTTACCTTTACTTCCTGGTAAGATCCCCCTCTTTCCTTTACTTCCTGGTTGATCCCTCTTTTTCCTTTACTTCCTGATAAGATCCCCTCGTTACTTTACTTCCTGGTAAGATCCCCTCTTTCCTTTACTTCCTGGTAATATCCCCCTCTTTCTTTTACTTCCTGGTAAGATCCCCTCATTCCTTTACTTCCTGGTAAGATCCCCTCGTTCCTTTACTTCCTGGTAAGATCCCCTCGTTCTTTACTTCCTGGTAAGAGCCCCTCGTTCCTTTACTTCCTGGTAAGATCCCCTCGTTCTTTACTTCCTGGTAAGATCCCCTCGTTCTTTACTTCCTGGTAAGAGCCCCTCATTCCTTTACTTCCTGGTAAGATCCCCTCGTTCTTTACTTCCTGGTAAGAGCCCCTCGTTCCTTTTCTGCCTGGTAAGATCCCCTCGTTCTTTACTTCCTGGTAAGATCCCCTCGTTCCTTAACTTCCTGGTAAGAGCCCCTCTTTCCTTTACGTCCTGGTAAGATCCCCTCGTTCTTTACTTCCTGGTAAGATCCCCTCGTTCTTTACTTCCTGGTAAGATCCCCCTCTTTCCTCTACTTCCTGGTTTACTACCCCCCCTTTGAAGAATAAAACACATGTATAAAGAGAAGAGTTGTGTTGGATTTCCTGTAGAAGGTTAACCCCTGAGCTTGATGCTCTTTCACCTGTTCCAGGAGAAGGACTACGACCAGGCGGACCGCTACGCCGACCTCGCCATGACGGCTGACCGATACAACCCGGCGGCTCTGATCAACAAAGGCAACACGGTGTTCGTCAAGCAGGACTACGAGAAGGCAGCAGAGTTCTACAAAGAAGCCCTGAGGAACGATTCCTCCTGCACCGAGGCGCTCTACAACCTGGGTACCCGCCGCCTCCCAGTCTCTTTACAGTACAGGTCACCCATCACGTCTGACCCCAGGGGATCAGTGTCTTGCCCAAGGACACTTGGGCACGGGCACTGGACCAGCCCCGATTGAGCCCCCCCTCCCCCCCCCCCCACTTCTTTCTAAACCAAAATAATCAAAACTGACGTCTCAACTATAAATCAGCTTTTTAAGGCAACAAACCATGGAAACACTATTTTTTTATTTATTGATGTATATTTGATGTATCATTGTGTGGTGGTTTACCATAATACCTCCCGAACCTCGTTCATACGTAGACATTTTCTCTCAAAACAACAGTTCAAGTGTTCAGGACACTTAATGTTAAACTGAAGCTCTGATTTTGTGATTCCAGTTTGGAAAAGCACCTGTTATCCTGTCCGTGTCAGGCCAGAGTACTGAACCCTGTCCTCTCGTACCAGGTCTCACCTATAAGAGCCTGACTCGTCTGGAGGAGGCCCTGGACTGCTTCCTGAAGCTCCACGCCATTCTGAGGAACAGCGCCCAGGTCATGTACCAGCTGGCCCACCTGTATCCTACCGAGCATTTCCTCTAGACTAGAAGGTCTTCATTTCAAGGGGGTTCAGATCCTTGACTCACTTGCTTCATATATGAGCTTCTGGAAGACCCCCAACAGGCAATCGAGTGGTTGATCCAGGTCTTGAGTGTGACCCACACTGACCCCCAGGCACTGGCCAAACTGGGAGAGCTGTACGACGGCGAGGGGGACACGTCCCAGGCTTTCCAGTACTACTACGAGGTACCGGACCCGGTTCTGTCTCAGGACTTCTTTGAGAATCAGTTAACTGTAGTTGCAGTCTGTCCCTCAAACCCCCGTCGCCATGACTACGTCCACGTCTGTACAGTCTGAGTGTGTGTGTGTGTGTGTCCAGTCCTTCAGGTACTTCCCCTCCAACATCGATGTGATCGAGTGGCTCGGGGCCTACTACATCAAGACCCAGTTCTGTGAGAAGGCCATCCAGTACTTTGAGAGAGCCACGCTCATACAGTAAGTGTATGACAGTATACACAGTAAGACACATAAAACTGTTTTATTTTATTATCATAGAAGTAGGAGCTTATTTACACTATCTGATTGTTATGAACCAACAATCACCGATTTAAAAACACATTTGTGATTAAAATGCAACAAACCATTGATGTCTAAACGCCTAAATCTATATATAATAAGAATAAACGGGCAATAATAATAAATCACAGTTATTTAAGGCGGTTCAGTAAAGGAACCAGCTGGAGGTAAAAACGTTTCTAAACTTTTCTGACTTGACTCAGTGATTTTGATTCATTGTCAATGAAGCTTGTTCTCGTCTGGAAGTCGTTGTTGTCTTGAACATAGATGGCCGTTAACAGGGTCATGTGAGCGCTAACGAGGTCATGTGACCTGGTTTGTGTTTCGCAGACCCACCCAGGTGAAGTGGAAGCTGATTGTGGCGAGCTGCTACAGGAGGAGTGGTGAGATTTTAGCAGTATATCCTTTTATATTTTATATTTATATCCGTATCTTCTCTGAGCCTATACAAATGTTGCTGCTGAACTACACACACTGTAAATACTCGTTTATCCCTTTGTTTTTATTCTTACTGTCGTATTTTCTATTTGAGGTTACTGTGTGAAGGGAAACTGCAAAAGAAGAATGTCGTTGGTCGGTGTGAACATTGTTTCTACTGTGTGTGACAATAGAATCTCCAATCTTCTGCTTTCCTCACAGGAAACTACCAGAGAGCTCTGGAGACCTATAAAGACATCCACCGCAGGTTTCCAGACAATGTGGAATGTAAGTCATCGCACTATGACCTCACATCACACTATGACCTCACAGTCCTCACAGCACAACTAATACCTCGCATCACAGCTATGACCTCACATCACACTATGACCTCGCATCACACTATGACCTCGCATCACAGCTATGACCTCACATCACACTATGACCTCGCATCACACTATGACCTCACATCACACTATGACCTCGCATCACACTATGACCTCGCATCACAGCTATGACCTCACATCACACTATGACCTCACATCACACTATGACCTCGCATCACACTATGACCTCGCATCACAGCTATGACCTCACATCACACTATGACCTCACAGTCCTCACAGCACAACTAATACCTCGCATCACAGCTATGACCTCACATCACACTATGACCTCGCATCACAGCTATGACCTCACATCACACTATGACCTCACATCACACTATGACCCCACATCACAGCTATGACCTCACATCACAGCTATGACCTCACATCACACTATGACCTCACATCACACTATGACCCCACATCACACTATGACCTCACATCACACTATGACCCCACATCACAGCTATGACCTCACATCACAGCTATGACCTCACATCACACTATGACCTCACAGCAGCGAGGGATTGACCTGTGGCCGTGTGTTTTGCAGGCCTGCGTTTCCTGGTGCGGCTGTGCACAGACATGGGCCTGAAGGAGGTTCAGGACTACGCCACCAAGCTGAAGAAGGTGGAGAAGATGAAGGAGATCAGAGAACAGGTTCGTCTCTCACCAACCTGTACTTTATAAAGGCAAACTAAGCAATCAATGTTCTGGTAGACCAGAAACTTTCTTGTTCCTTTGTACCGATCCCCAAAACATTACTTCTTTCAACACCATACTTCCAGGATTAGAAGTATGATTTTCTTCCGAATGTCAAATGGGGTTTTAACACGAAGAACTTTCTACGGAGTCCCAAAGGGGACATGTGGAGAAAAAAGATATCCGTTTTCATTACAATCCCTGATGAACGCTCAGAAAAAAACCGATTTGAAAGTGTCGTTTTTGCTGCGGTGCTCCCTGTGTGTTTCTACTGTAGTACTAACACACTGACTATGTAGAAGTACCTCATACAACCACTTTTCAAAACACCACAACTGTCCCTTTAAGGATGAACGCATTAAAAGCCTAATTTAAGCAGCCAGGTTTTATGATGTAACATTGAAATGAGTCAACTCATGTGAATATTATTAATAAGTTGTATATTACAGAGCCTAAACCCCTTAAATATTAAAACTGCAGCTCCAGAAAAACATGAAAAACAGCTGCTCTTCTCTCCTGATCGTTCCGTGATCCAACAGACGCTCTGCGTGTACAGATGTTTAACAGCTGGCCGGCGAGGAGGATCGTTGAGATGAAACCCAGAATACCTGGAAACACACGGACGTTGTTAACCTACAACAGAGACATGTGAACCAGTTATTTACACAATAAAGATGAAATAACACATTACAGCATCCCTTATAATCTGAGGGTAAAATATTCTAAATATAGCACTTACACAGATCAGGTCAGTGGTCTGGGATCTGGGGTCAGGGGTCTGTGTTCTGAGGTCAGTGGTCTGGGTTCTGGGGTCAGGGGTCTGTGTTCAGGGGTCAGTGGTCAGGGGTCTGTGTTCTGGGTTCTTGGGTCTGGGGTCAGTCAAGTCGTCAGGCGTGATGCAGAACATCACAGCCGATCAGACGAGCAGGATGACTTTGAGAAATCCCAGGCAGCTGGTCTTAAAACGGCCCAGAGACCAGATCCTCCAGGGACCAGAAGAGCCAGAGGGTCATGAACCTCCACACTGATGACACTCATCCTGCTCACGTAGCTGCATAGCAATAAAATGATGAGTCACTAATTGATGAACAGATGTGTCTGATGACGTTTCTATGAAATCCACATCTGTGTGGTATTTATAGAAACCCATCAGGACTTGTTCTTCCTTCAGTCCTCGTCTGTGTTCAGAGTCCGGAGAGGAACTGAAACCTGGAACCAAACCGTCGAATCACTGGAAGGAAAAAACATAATAAAGACTGTTCCAAGCCAAAAACGGTTTCCATCAGACTCAGGAAATACATCCCCACATTCTTTTTCCACCACTTGCCTTCCGTACATTTCTCTGGTGTTATTATGAAGTTGTGTCTCCGTCGAGATTATAATAAATATATTATATTCATACTGCTCATATCTTCAGGCCCCGCTTCGCTTTCTGGTGGATGGAGGAACAGTCTGAACCTGATTAATAAACATTATCTCACCCTTTTCTCCCCCGTCTCCCTGCAGAGGGTGAGGTCGGGTCGGGAGGGCAGTGCCCGAGGTCGGAGGGACGGCCGGGAGGGCAGCGCCGGGAGTTCTGGTGAGTCACCACAACAAGTACGGAGGCCCAAAGGGCACATTCCCTCGCTCCACAGCAGGAAGAACTAAAAGTTAGCCGATCCGACCAGGAGTCCTGGCGGTCCAGGATCAGAATCTCTCCTCCTTCAGGGTTTCCATAGAAAGCTTGGAGCCTGTTCTCTTCCTGACCGTGTCATATCCACGGTCTCTTTAAAGCCACGGTCAGACTCCATTGAGAAAAACAGGTTTTATTAGCAGAACAAGTGGTTCTTCAAAGAGACCAGAAACAGAACCCGACGCAGTTTATTGATTTATTTCGTAGTTTTAGTCCCAATCTGATCAGCTGATCCTCATCACCATTCTCTTGTTCATCTATGACATCACTTCCCTTCTGTGTGTCGTTCATGCTGCCGGGCAGCAGGCGTCTCCACCGCCGTCCTCGCCTCTCCTAAGAAGGCCAGCGGTATTATGGGTATTCTTCCTCTATACACCACACTGAGTCACATCCCTCAGTTAAACAAAGGGGAAATCTAACAATACAATAATGTATGTTTGTGAGTTTGACCTGAAATCGTGGAGATTTCTTTAACATTTAAAGTGGAGCTGAAATGGAAAATGTCTTTTCACAGATATTATTAAATCTGAAAGGAATTCAGAAATAAATCTATTTCTTCGTATGTAATATCAAAATATGAAATTTCTTTTTCTGGAAAACCAATTCTGACGCGTGCTAACGTCGGCTCATAGCAGCCAATGACATCATGCCGTCTCTGGACCAACCAGAGCGAGAAGGTGTGAAGATGTTTCAGCTCCACTAGAAGAAGAGCGGATGTTTGTCTTCTTGAATGTTTTAAAGAACTGAACCTGGAACTCTCTTCTTTCTTCCTGGCGGCTCATCAGAGACGGATGTTAAAGCAGGTGAGTTATTCATCTGGACTCTGATCATAGACCAGGACCCCGATCAGGGTCCTGGTCTATGATCCAACAGAACCCCTACAACACTGGTGATAATAAACTCCACTATCAGCAGCGTTATTATAAAGTCCAACAAACAAATCAAATAGTTCCCTGACGTCGTATGAAGTTAAATCTAATAAAGACCAGAGCAGCAGCTGCATCAACAAACATACAAATACAGTATTTTGGTGCCGATAATCATTTGACCTCTGACCTGGATCAGCACATCATTTGACCTCTGACCTGGATCAGCACATCATTTGACCTCTGACCTGGATCAGCACACAGCCGGCTGATTCCAGGTGTGTTACATCTCCGTGTGAATCTTCATATTTGAGCCTTGTTCTTTCACACGGTTGAAACCACTGAGTTTCAGTCCAAACACGTGGTCCAGGACTCTGACACGTGGACCTGGTCCAGGACACGTGGGAGGTTTCCCCCTCTCAGACCTGTGAGAGACCTGGAGTCCACCTGAGACTTTCCCCTCGTCGGTGTGAACTCTGAGGAAAACTCCAGAAGCAACACTCTCCGTGCAAAGACTCACAGTAACACGCTTCCAACGAGTCGTCAGAGCCAGAACGCTCCGACCTGTCTGTCAGCGCTCCGACCTGTCTGTCAGCGCTCCGTCTGTCTGTCAGCGCTCCGTCTGTCTGTCAGCGCTCCGTCTGTCTGTCAGCGCTCAGACCTGTCTGTCAGCGCTCCGTCTGTCTGTCAGCGCTCAGACCTGTCTGTCAGCGCTCCGTCTGTCTGTCAGCGCTCCGTCTGTCTGTCAGCGCTCCGTCTGTCTGTCAGCGCTCAGACCTGTCTGTCAGCGCTCCGACCTGTCTGTCAGCGCTCCGTCTGTCTGTCAGCGCTCCGACCTGTCTGTCAGCGCTCCGTCTGTCAGCGGTCCGACCTGTCTGTCAGCGCTCCGACCTGTCTGTCAGCGCTCCGACCTGTCTGTCAGCGCTCCGACCTGTCTGTCAGCGCTCCGTCTGTCTGTCAGCGCTCCGTCTGTCTGTCAGCGCTCCGTCTGTCTGTCAGCGCTCCGACCTGTCTGTCAGCGCTCCGTCTGTCTGTCAGCGCTCTGTCTGTCAGCGGTCCGACCTGTCTGTCAGCGCTCCGACCTGTCTGTCAGCGCTCTGTCTGTCAGCGGTCCGACCTGTCTGTCAGCGCTCCGACCTGTCTGTCAGCGCTCTGTCTGTCAGCGCTCAGACCTGTCTGTCAGCGCTCCGTCTGTCTGTCAGCGCTCCGACCTGTCTGTCAGCGCTCCGTCTGTCTGTCAGCGTTCCGTCTGTCTGTCAGCGCTCCGTCTGTCTGTCAGCGCTCCGACCTGTCTGTCAGCACTCCGACCTGTCTGTCAGCACTCCGACCTGTCTGTCAGCACTCCGACCTGTCTGTCAGCGCTCCGTCTGTCTGTCAGCGCTCCGACCTGTCTGTCAGCGCTCCGTCTGTCTGTCAGCGCTCCGTCTGTCTGTCAGCGTTCCGTCTGTCTGTCAGCGCTCCGTCTGTCTGTCAGCGCTCCGACCTGTCTGTCAGCGCTCCGACCTGTCTGTCAGCGCTCCGACCTGTCTGTCAGCGCTCCGACCTGTCTGTCAGCGCTTCTGTCACCACGGAGACGGGAACATGCAGCAGGGTGAGACATGCTGGAGGATCGGGTCTCCTTCCTGTGTTCCAGCTCTGCCTGTTCCCATGGTGACCTGGCAGCCAGATGTGGGCTGCTGCTGCCAGGTCACCATGGGAACCAGTGACCGGCTGCTGACTGTAATGGAGTCAGCTCACTATTATATTACTGTTGTATCACTGTGTGTGTGTGTGTGTGTGTGTGTGTGTGTGTGTGTGTGTGTGTGTGTGTGTGTGTGTGTGTGTGTGTGTGTGTGTGTGTGTGGGTGTGTGTGTGTGGGTGTGTGTGTGCGCAGACAGCAGCACCAAAGGAGAGCGGCTGAGCGCCAAGATGAGGTCACTTCCTGGTTCCCATGAGCCCTACGAGGCGAGCAGCCCCCGAGACATCGGTGAGGAAGCGTTGAACCTGTGAGTCTGATGTTCAGAGACGAGGTCCGACCATAAACCTGTGTTCCTCTTTAGACGCGTCCTACGTGGACCCGCTGGGCCCCCAGACCGAGAGACCCAAGACCGGGGCCAAGAAGCACGTGGAGGACGACGACTTCCCCGACGAAGAGCTGGGGGACTTGCTGCCGGAGTAGCTGCCTCCTCCTCTGGGACTCTGGGAGTCCTCCTCTGGGTCTCTGGGAGTCCTCCTCTGGGACTCTGGGAGGCCTCCTCTGGGACTCTTGGAGTCCTCCTCTGGGGCTCTGGGACTCCTCCTCTGGGACTCTTGGAGTCCTCCTCTGGGGCTCTGGGAGGCCTCCTCTGGGACTCCTCCTCTGGGTCTCTGGGAGTCCTCCTCTGGTCCAGGACCCTGGACTGGGGCCAGGTTGGTCCCTCAGACCATGGCCATGGCCGTACAGGTGAATACTCTTCCACATCCATCCAGCAGAGGAAGGAACCGGCAGTCTGGATGTTTATCTTTAACTGTTTACGTTCTTAGTGATGACGTGCCTCTGACGTCACCGACGTCTTCACGGTTAACGCTAATGTGTGATATTTATATTTCTGTCTTTCTATAATAAAAGAGAAGTGTTGTATCCTGCTGTATGTTCGTGTTACTGGAGACAGTTTGGTCACGTTACTGATTGGATGAATAATCCAAGATCAATAAACCGTCACGTGTCTGTGGTTCGACGTGGAGCCCAGTCTCTGAAACCGGATCAGACCGGCTCTCCGGAACTCTGGTATGAAGCCAAGATCCAGACTGTCTGGACGTCCCACGCGTCTCCTTTTATCAACGGGACTCGATGTTCCAGACGGGACCGGATCAGTCGGATCCCGGAACGCTCCATCGGGTTTTACGCGCGCACCGCAGGAGGAGCAGAGAGACCCGCAGAGACCTCTTCCGGTGTCCCGCAGAAAGCAGCAGGTGTGAAACGTCCACGTCGGTGCTTGTTTCTCCTTCTGAGGATTTTCCTCTCCAGTCCGGACCCGCACTCCGGAATCCGGACTCCTGGCGCCGCCGCGGACCTCCTCTGCCAAGATGTTCCCCTGGCGGCGCGCATGTGTATCCAGGTCTGGACTGTGGACCGCTTCCCTGCTGCTCCAGAGTCTCCACCGCGTGCAACACTTAACTGGCCTGTAGCGGAGCAGAGGACCCGGTACAAGCCTGGACCGGAATCTGCTCGGCGCAGAGGACCGTTCTTCCCGGATCAACTCCGGGACGAGACGCGCTCAGTGATGCCTCATCGGACCCGCGTCCCGCTAGTCCTGTTAGTCCCGCTCGTCCTGCTGCTGCTGGCCTGGCCGGCCGGGGCGGTCCGGGTACGAAAGAAGGCGACCAGGACCCGGTCTTGCCTCGACCTGCCGGAGGAGATCCTGGAGCAGATGTTCGGCCGGCTGTCGGTGGGAGTGATGAGCGCCTTCCATCACGCGCTGCAGCTGGATCCTCAGGACCGCGTGAACCGGACCTGCCGGGTCCCCGCGGGCCCCCAGACCGGCAGCAAGACCCGCCTCCCGGTCAACCTGCTCAGCGTGTCCCCCTGGGCCTACAGGTGAGTCCGGGTGCTTTCATTCCGCACCTTATCAGCTTATGTTGTATTAGAATCATTCCATCATTCTGTATTTAACTCATATGTCGTCATCACCTTTTATTATTATTGTTTCAGTTTATATTCAGAGCGTGTATTTAAACTTCCGCTGTCAAACTATTCATATATTATTATTTTCTCTTTCTAAACAAACACATTATAGGACCTGGAAATATTTCCCTGTAAGAAATGAAAGATTTCATCATAAACATTATTATTAATTAAATGTTAAAATAATGAAATCCTTCAAGTCAGTAAGATCATTCCCAGTTCATTCTCTCTGCTGGCCACCAGGGGGCGACTCCTCTCTGGTTGTATAGAAGTCTATGAGAAAATGGTCCTACTTCTCTCTGCTGGCCACCAGGGGGCGACTCCTCTCTGGTTGTATAGAAGTCTATGAGAAAATGGTCCTACTTCTCTCTGCTGGCCACCAGGGGGCGACTCCTCTCTGGTTGTATAGAAGTCTATGAGAAAATGGTCCTACTTCTCTCTGCTGGCCACCAGGGGGCGACTCCTCTCTGGTTGTATAGAAGACTATGAGAAAATGGTCCTACTTCTCTCTGCTGGCCACCAGGGGGCGACTCCTCTCTGGTTGTATAGAAGTCTATGAGAAAATGGTCCTACTTCTCTCTGCTGGCCACCAGGGGGCGACTCCTCTCTGGTTGTACAGAAGTCTATGAGAAAATGGTCCTACTTCTCTCTGCTGGCCACCAGGGGGCGACTCCTCTCTGGTTGTATAGAAGTCTATGAGAAAATGGTCCTACTTCTCTCTGCTGGCCACCAGGGGGCGACTCCTCTCTGGTTGTATAGAATTCTATGAGAAAATGGTCCTACTTCTCTCTGCTGGCCACCAGGGGGCGACTCCTCTCTGGTTGTACAGAAGTCTATGAGAAAATGGTCCTACTTCTCTCTGCTGGCCACCAGGGGGCGACTCCTCTCCGGTTGTATAGAAGTCTATGAGAAAATGGTCCTACTTCTCTCTTGATGTATTATCTCAGTAAACATTGTAAACATGAGCTTATGGTCTCAATCTCTAGTTTCAAGTCTTCTTCAATCCAGCATGATGTTCATTTAGTACATTATGGTCCATTTAGAGTCCACCAGACCAGGAAGCAGGGGATGCTTTAGGGGGCGGGGCTTACCTGCCCCGACACTTCGCTGTAAAGTTGCACCTTGAACCTGTTTATTATGAAGCTAACAACATACTGCAGACTTTAAAAACCATAGTCCACTTCCTATAGACGTCTGTGTGGGGAACACAATACCATCCTGAGGTCCAGGAGAGGCTCCCTGTGGTTCACCGAGGCCTTCTCTTGTCCGCAGGCTGTCCTACGACCCGGCCCGGTACCCCCGCTACGTCCCCGAGGCCTACTGCCTGTGTCGAGGCTGCCTGCTGGGTCCGTACGGCGAGGAGAGCCACCACTACCGCAGCACGCCGGTCTACGCCCCCTCCGTAGTCCTGAGGAGGGCCGGGTCCTGCGTGGGGGGCCGCCACTCCTACACGGAGACCTACGTGTCCGTGGCCGTGGGCTGCACCTGTGTGCCGCTGCTGCAGAAGGAGAGGGACGGCCAGACCAGCAACCAGAGTCTGGAGAGAGCGCTGTCCAAGCCCGGACAGCTCGGTTCTGCAGGCAAGACCGTCTGAAGGAGCAGTACCTGGTTCTCCTCAACATCCCGCTGGTCTCTCACTGACATCTAAACCATTCCAGGCCTGGAACACCGAATATTAGACCATCACAAACCTCCTTCACGTGGGCTGGTCTGCGTCTCTAGTTTGGGGTTCAGGTTCAGTAGCTCAACTCTATAGAACTAAACTGGGAGGAGCTTATTTGTCACGTGAATGAAAGCGTCAAATGTTGACTGATGCAATAAAATGCCTGATGATTCTAAATAACCTGAGCTACGCTGCCCCCTACTGGTGTAAAAACACAGATCATTAAAGGAGGTAAAGAAATACATCAACCGTCCTTGGTCCGTTTATCCTTCCTGCTTCATCTTAAAGAATAATCATGACCCATGCCATAAAGATACTTATTCATAAATCACTGTATGTTTACATAGAATAAAGTTGTTGATATCATAATCTGAAAGTCTGATGTTGCTGCTGTTCCAATAAGAAAAATAAAAAGTCATATACTATGGAATTAAAATGAAAACTGTCTTTATATATGTATTTATCATTATTATTGTTATTATAGTATAACTGTCATAGTCGAGTATGTGACGTAAAGATGTACAAGGTCCAAACTAACGAACTTACCGGACTCCCAACGAGTCCTTCTGCCGGGCTCCGACGAGCCGGGCTCCGACGAGCCGGACTCCGACGGGTCCTCCTGCTGGACTTCGACGAGTCCTCCTGCCGGACTCCCTCCTGCCGGACTCCGACGAGTCCTCCTGCCAGACTGTTCGGTTCATTTCTATTTCGGGTCATTTTGGACAATTTCTCCTCGCTTACAGCCAGTGGCGGCGCCAGGGGGGAGCTAGGTGGTGCTGTAGCTCCCCCTATAATAGCCATAGCACCCGCCCAGCACCCCCAAGAAATGTCTGTAGTTTTTTTATATTTATATTTTAATGTCATGCATAATTTGGGGGGGGGGACACAGGGGAAATGTCCCCTGCACTTTTTCAAAAGGCCGTTTTGGTCCGTTGCACTTTTTACCGTCCAAAAACAATGTTACGCTATAGTAAACAGAGACGCGTCAAGCACTAGGACCAAGCGGAAAACGTCCGCTCAAGCTGAAGCCTGTTTCCCTTAGTCTAGACCGCCCACAAGCTCCTCGATTGGCTCTGCCGTTTCTTGTGTGATTGGCCGTCCCCGCTGTCACTCCATCTTGCACACCGACGGTCTGCTAGTCTGCGGTCAGGAGTCCTACAGGAGTCCGCTACTGGAAGTTAGTTCACGTCCGCTAGAAGGATGTTAATATCAGAGGTTTCATTTACATTTACGTTTGAATCGGTGTCCGTGTGCGTATGTGCGCGCGCGTGTGTGTGCGCGTGCGTGTGTGTTTGGTAATTAGACGCAGCCAGGATGTCTAAAAAAAGAAAAGTGGACATAAGAGACTTCTTTAGAAGTCAAAGTGTAAGTTATTCAAAGAAATGCGTTACACCCATCCTGCAACACCTTGGCTCCCAATAAAGCAGCATATCCACTTCAAGATCCTCCTCATCATCTACAAAGCTCTCAATAATCTGATCAATAAACTGTATTATTATTATCGTTGTTATTATTACTATTGGATTAGAATTCGGTGATAATGTTTTGCTACATGATTTACAACCAGTCAAACCAAAAAAGGGAACAGTAAACTTAAAAGTAGCAATAGAAAACTAGAAGAACTACTAGAAAACACAGTGAACTGAAAGAGTTAGAGTTTTATTAAAAATACTTGTGTCCCCCCCACCTCTGAAATCAGAATTTTGTCCTTGATGTCATGTATGTTGTATCTATAGCCCTTGTGTTGAATACTTTTACATATATTGCTTATAGTCGTGGAACGAGTATAGTTAATGCGTGTACGCGTGTGTAGCTATATATACTAAGGGTGGTCCGATGCCACCGCCATAATGAAATGCCCCGAAATTCAAAGCACCTTCTCTTAAGTGTTGAGCATCCCCATAGCACCTGCAACAGAAAATCTCTGGAGCCGCCACTGCTTACAGCATCAGTTTCCTCCTCAGGTAAGAAGTGTGACGTCACCTGGAGGACGGCGTGGTGCATTCAGTGAACCCAGAATGTGACGAAGAAGGAGAGAAAAAGTCATTTTTCCATGACTTTTTTTCATGACTTGATTTTTTCATGACTTTTCTGACTTTTTTCATGACATCATGACTTTTCCATGACATTATCATGACTTTTCTGACTTTTTTAAATTACTTTTTCATGACTTTTCTGACTTTTTTCATGACATTTTCATGAATTTTCAACTTTTTTTCATGACTTTTCATGACTTTGTTCACGACTTTTTCATGACTTTTCTGACATTTTCATGGCTTTGTTCATGACTTTTTTTAAGACTTTTTCATTACTTTTCATGACTTTGTTCATGACTTTTTCATGACTTTTCTGACATTTTCATGGCTTTGTTCATGACTTTTTTAAGACTTTTTCATGACTTTCTTCATGACTTCTGACATTTTCATGACTTTTCATGACTTTTCTGACATTTTCATGACTTTTTTCATGACTTTGATCATGCCTTTTTCATGACTTTGTTCATGACTTTTCTGACATTTTCATGACTTTTTCATGACTTTTCTGACATTTTCATGACTTTGTTCATGACTTGTTCATGACTTTTCTGAAATTTTCATGACTTTTTCTGAGTTTTTTCATGACTTTTTTTCATGGCTTTGTTCATGACTTTTTCATGACTTTAAGACTTTCATGACTTTTTCATGACTTTTTCTGACTTTTTTCATGACTTTGTTAATGACTTTGTTCATGACTTTTCCAACATTTTCATGACTTTGATCATGCCTTTTTCAAGACTTTTTTCATGACTTTTCTGACATTTTCATGACTTTTTTAGTGACTTTGCCGACTGTTTTCATGACTTTTGACTTTTTCATGACTTTTCTGACTTTTTCATGACTTTTCTGACTTTTTTCCTGACTTTATTTATGACATTTTCATGACTTTGTTCATGACTTTGTTTATGACTTTGCTGACATTTTCATGACTTTTTTTTCCTGACTTTTTCCTGACTTTTCTGACATTTTCATGACTTTGTTCATAACTTTGTTTGACTTTTCATGACTTTTTTTCATTACTTTTTCATGACTTTTCTGACATTTTCATGACTTTTTTCATGACTTTGTTCATTACTTTTTCATGACTTTTCTGACATTTTCATGACTTTGTTCATGACTTTTCTGACATTTTCATGACTTTTTCTGAGTTTTTTCATGACTTTTTTTCATGGCTTTGTTCATGACTTTTTCATGACTTTTTTAAGACTTTCATGACTTTTTCATGACTTTTTCTGACTTTGTTCATGACTTTTCTGACATTTTCATGACTTTTTTCAAGACTTTTCTGACTTTTTTCAAGACTTTTTTTAATGACATTTTCATGACTTTTTCATGAATTTTCAAGACTTTTTTCATGACTTCATTACTTTTTTTCATGACTTTGTCCATAACTTCATGATTCTTTCTGACTTTTTTCATGACTTTTCTGACCTTTTCATTACTTTTTCATGCATTTTCAAGACTTTTTTTCATGACTTTTTTCATGACTTTTCATGACTTTTTTTCATGACTTTTTCATGACTTTTCTGACATTTTCATGGCTTTGTTCATGACTTTTTCATGACTTTTTTCATGACTTTTCTGACTTTTTCATGACTTCGTTCATGAATTTTTCTGACTTTTTCATGACTTTTTCCGACATTTTCCTGACTTTTCTGACTTTCTTTCCTGATTCTTTTTTATGACATTTTCATGACTTTTCAAGACTTTTTTCATGACTTTTTCATGACTTTTCCTGACTTTCTTCATGGCTTTTCTGACTTTTTTTCATGACTTTTGACTTTTTCATGACTTTTGACTTTTTCATTACTTTTTTCATGACTTTTCTGACATTTTCATGACTTTTCATGACTTCGTTCATGAATTTTTCTGACTTTTTCATGACTTTGTTCATGACTTTCTTTATGACATTTTCATGACTTTTTAAGTCTTTTTTTTCATGACTTTTCATGACTTTTTTCCTGACTTTTTTTATGACATTTTCATGACTTTTCAAGTCTTTTTTTCATGACTTTTTTCATGACTTTTCAGTCTTTTTCATGACTTTTTTCATGACTTTTCAGTCTTTTTCATTACTTTTACTGACTTTTTTCATTACTTTTCATGTCTTTTTTCATGACAAGTAACCAGTCTATCACAGGGAGACATGTAGAGACAGACAGGTAACCAGTCTCACACGGTGAGAACATGCAAACTCCACACAGAAGGAACCCGAACCCGACCCGGGAATCAAACCCAGGAATCGAACCCGGGAATCGAACCCGGGACCCTCTCGCTGTACACCCCGTGCAGCCCATATTAATCCAAACAATACTAATATATTTGTGAGGTTAGAAGTTAGCAGGTTTCTATGACAACCATCACTTCAGGATACACGACAACTATGCACTTTAATAAAACATTAGGTCACTGACACACAAACACAAACTTGTGCTTTTCTGAATTAGTTTCAACAGATTTTCATGAATTCCAGTTACATCAACTCACGAGGAAGTGCAGCAGCAGATCAACACTGTTTTCACAGATAGAAATGAATACTGTTAGAAGTAAAAAAAAAAAAAAAAATCCACAAAATAAATCTCTGTAATAAATATTAATTATTTAAGAAAAAAGATCAAGATAAAACATTCTGTCCAGGAAAATAAAAAATACCATAAAATGGTAGGAATAATAAAAAATATTGTAGACTAAATGTACTAAGTAATTTAAAGATATTATCATAAGTAATATTTGACTTCTTCTAGAGTCACTATGATTTTTCTAAAGTAAACAACAGAAATACATTCTGGTGATATATTTATTTTATCATTCCTAACTGTTCATGTTTTATTTGGGAATGTTCTGCTTGTATGGAGTGTCAAATATTAAAGGTTTGTTTATAAAAACATTCATCAGAGCACAGACAAGTGCAAATATGATGTTTCATACATGAACCGCTCTGGACAGCTCTGACTCGGAAATATTCATGTAGTTACTGAGTACAACGGGCAGATTTCATCCTGATTTATGACTTTGACTAGTTTACCCTTGGGTATCAATAAAGTAACCTGACCTGACCTGACCTTTTATTCAGAAATAAGTCTCACCTGTCACCTTCAAACAATCCTATTATACATTAGTTCAATTAGTCTCATTCTATTTTGGTTCAAAAGGTACAATTCAGATCACATTCAGCATATTAATCGTTAATGATTGTAAATGTTGATTGTGTCTGGTTTTGGTCTAAAAATGTTCCCAGCAATACTTTGATTTTTATCACTGTAAACGTGTCACGTGACTTCATGATTTTCCATAACAACACAAGTTAACCAGAAAACATTAAAGTCCAAGTCTAACAGAAATAAACTGATTTAACTTGTTATTTAACTCATTTAAGTGTTTTTTATGAACTTATCAGTCAAACTTATCGGCCGTTTGTACCCGGGATCGGTCATGACCTTCACCCCTCATGACCTTCACCCCTCATGACCTTCACCCCTCACGACCTTCACCCCTCACGACCACAGGTAAGGGTAGGAACGTAGACTGACTGGTAGATCGAGAGCTTTGCCTCCCGGCTCGGCTCTCTCTCTTCGTCACAGTGGTAAAGCGGATGCAGTACCGCCCCCTGCTGCTTCAATTCTCCAATCACACGTTCCAAGAACACGACTTCTTCAGGTGGCCTTTCTAACAGGAACAACAGTGATACTACACTATAAATACTATAAATGCTATAAGTACCAACACAATACGATACAATAAAATACATACATACACGTCATCTGTTGTCACGTTGTGTATGTTTTCTTCAAAAATCAAGCTTAGCCTATTACTAACTCATTATTTAACTCATTAAACTGAATTAATCCAGTTGGACAAACAGACTTGGAGCACCAGAGCTGAACAGACTCAGAGGAGGAAATAAGCACTTGTTGGCTGTTAAGGTGGAATGGCTGTTAAGGAGGGACGTTGTGTAAACGAGGATTCTGGTTCCAGTAAAGGCAGAAGTGGTGAGAGCAGGAGAGTTCAGAAAGTCAAAGGAAACTGGTCCAGTGTTGTCTGCCACCTGTGAAGACAGGAAGTGATAAACCTTTATTTATAAAGACGTGCGTTAACAAAGCTGATCATGAAACGGATCAATCAGGGTTTCAACATGACATGATAAATATATACACTGACACCAAGCAGCATGGATGGGTTAAAAGATTTGTAGTAGTCGTTGAGGTGCTTGCTATGGCTGCTGAGGTGGTTGCTATGGCTGCTGAGGTGGTTGCTATGGCTGCTGAGGCGGTTGCTATGGCTGCTGAGGTGGTTCCTATGGCTGCTGAGGTGGTTCCTATGGCTGCTGAGGCGGTTGCTATGGCTGCTGAGGTGGTTGCTATGGCTGCTGAGGCGGTTGCTATGGCTGCTGAGGTGGTTGCTATGGCTGTGACTCACCCGAGGCTTACTTGCTGTGGCTCTGATGGGGTTGTTGTTGTTGTGCTTGTGGAGGTGGGTGCTGTCGGGGGGAGTGATGACGGGGACTGGACCTGGCCCCCCCTCCTCGGATGGTCGGTCTGATGGACGGAGAGGAGGACGGGTGCTGCTGATGCTGATGCCCGGCTCTGATTGGCTTAGCTACATGGAGACAGGTGACAGGTGTTGGCTGGTTCAAATGTCAACGGAATCCAGTGTTACACATCAAACTGCTTACTCATCTGAGGGGTATTCCATCAAACTCGCTAAGCGCAGAGCCGGGCTAATTTCGATAAGCCTCGCTACCTTTAGCCAGAGTTGCGTTCCATCAACGTGACTTGAGGGACTCTCCGCTAAGTAACCATGGGAATTTATCCGACCAAACTAGCCTGCTCCGGGGCAGGCTAAACATCAGGCTTACTTTAGCGGGGGTTTCAGAGAAGTCCGTCTGTCGGAAACAACTGGACCAGCAGAAGGTTCCGCCAAGTCTAGTCCTCGTGATTTCATCACGTGAAAGACCAAAAATTACATATATGAAGTACAAACTATATTTGCATCAAGTGTCTAAGAATACATGCTTGCAATTAAAAAATATGAATAAATTGTTTATTTCCTGAACACCGACTATCTAAATACATATCTATTTCGCGTGTTGCTAGTCTCCCAGTTGGGTGAGTGGTGATGCACCTGCCCCCAGGTGCAGGCAGTCCGTGTTCACATCCCGGCCAGGACGTCTTACAAATAATTTTTTTTTGATTGTATAATTGTCTTTAGATCAGAGAATTAGACCAACATTTTACTTTAACTATGATAAATATGTCATACAATTTCCCCAGAACACAAATATAACTTGCAAAAACATGATAGATATAATAGCATGTTATAGATCCCAATGACAAAGGCATTGCTGCATGCAATTTTCAGCCACATAAATTCCTTTCAGGTGAGTTCATTAATAGGTTCATTAAATTGTTGCGATAAATGAGTTGGTCAATGAAGATGCATTTACTAGGCCTATCTAGAGAGAGAGAGAGAGAGAGAGAGAGAGAGAGAGAGAGAGAGTTAAAGAAAGAAAAAGAGACGACTATGGACGGGAATTGAACCGTGGGCGGCCGCATGTACAGCCGGCGCGTTACCTCTACACTATCCTCACATTAGAGAAAACGTAGTCAGTGTTATATTAGAACATGTTACTCTTACCCTCCTTTAAACACTGGATTAGGGACACACTACAATTTCTGAAGCTTGAAAAGTTAAGATTTGCTTTAAAGGGTTCAAAGGACAATTTTAGCAATGTTTGGCAGCCATTCATTACATACCTGCTTGACCAGCTGTAAGGATGTACAACATCATATTTTATTTTCATTTTTTTTTTCACTTTTATTTTGCTATGGATCCCAATAACTCCAATCTGTGCACACACCTTTTTTTTTTTTTGTCATGGTTGTTGTTGTCATTGTTTGTTTTATTGTCATTATAATAATTATTGATTATTGATTTATGTTTGTCTTTTTGTTTTTGGGGATAAAAAAAAAAATTGTTACATTTGTAAAATGATGTTTTGCTATATTGTGAAAAATCAATAAACAAAGTGGTAAAAAAAAAAAAAGAACATGTTACTCTTAACGGTACTTCCGTATTAAATCGCTCGGCAATTCTTGCCCAAGCAGCCTCGCGATTTTTATTTATCACTACAGTATTCCCTTTTTCGGTTATGATGGGTTTGTACTCCTCGTACAGTTCCATCAATAATTTTTGCTCTGGTCTTTTCTGCCATTTTCTCGATGATTCGACATTCCTGGTTCTGGTCTGGCTTCATATCCCGTGAACGGCGTAACACACGACAACGTTAACCTGGCTTGAATTAGCCTCAACAAGGAAATGCGTTAATGGAACGGGTTTAGCCGCAAGTGGAAGTTGGCGTTAGTTCTAACCAGGCTTAACCAGGTAAGCGCCGCTTTAATTAGCGAGTTTGGTGGAATACCCCTCTGGTGGTCAGCGCCGCCATCCAGACACAAGCCGACTCTAACGCTTTATAGTGACTGACGTGTGCTGTGGCGCCACCATCAGGTTTCAACTGGTCACCGTGTGTAATTGTGCTTGTCCTCACCTATCTGTGCAGAGTGTCCTCTCCTGGACACATTCTTGGAGCGGACAGCCTCTTTGATGCGGTCCACTTCCTGTTGGTAGCGTTTGCGGTCTCTCATGGCCGACTCCTTGGCGTCCCTCAGGGCAGCTTCCAGAGCTTTCACTCGCTCTGCTGTGGCCCTCAGACGCTTCTCCAACTTCGGGAGCTCACAGCGAAGGTCAGCGTTGTCCCGGACGAGCTGGAGACAGGAGGGGTTCAATGTGCCGACTCATTATATATATATATAATACTGTATATGGCCGGTCCAATCACTGACCTGTTTGTGGACCTTAGCAACAGTAACTAGGGTGACTAAGCGGTCCCATCACTGACATGTTTGTGGACCTTAGCAACAGTAACTAGGGTGACTAGGCGGTCCGATCACTGACCTGTTTGTGGACCTTGCTGAGCTGCTCCAGGTTATTCTCTAAGAAGATGATCCTGTGTCTCTGAGCCAGACTCCCACCGGCCTCGTCACAGTCGTTCTCTAAGCTCTGTTTCAAACACAAAAACCTCAACTCACAAACTGCTGACGAGCATCAAAACAATCAGAGAAGTTCTGTAACCTACAGCAACCTTACTGGATCTGGATCCATGTGGATTCTGGTGTGAAACTGCTAAAAAAGTTAGCTTCATGATTCAAGGTTCAACTTTACAGGCAGCTAAGTGTTAAAGTCACCTTAGTAGCTAACTAGCATTGGTAGCGACCTGTCAATCAGCAGGTAAGCCCCGCCCCCTAAAGCATCCCCTGCTTTCTGGTCTGGTGGACTCTAAATGGACCATAATGTACTAAATGAACATCATGCTGGATTGAAGAAGACTTGAAACTAGAGATTGAGACCATAAACTCATGTTTACAATGTTTACTGAGATAATACATCAAGAGAGAAGTAGGACCATTTTCTCATAGACTTCTATACAACCAGAGAGGAGTCGCCCCCTGGTGGCCAGCAGAGAGAAGTAGGACCATTTTCTCATAGACTTCTATACAACCAGAGAGGAGTCGCCCCCTAGTGGCCAGCAGAGAGAAGTAGGACCATTTTCTCATAGACTTCTATACAACCAGAGAGGACTCGCCCCCTGGTGGCCAGCAGAGAGAAGTAGGACCATTTTCTCATAGACTTCTATACAACCAGAGAGGAGTCGCCCCCTGGTGGCCAGCAGAGAGAAGTAGGACCATTTTCTCATAGACTTCTATACAACCAGAGAGGAGTCGCCCCCTGGTGGCCAGCAGAGAGAAGTAGGACCATTTTCTCATAGACTTCTATACAACCAGAGAGGAGTCGCCCCCTGGTGGCCAGCAGAGAGAAGTAGGAATTCTATACAATCAGACTTCTCTTTGATGAAGATGTTCTTTGTTATTGGTGGATTTAACACGAATGACTGACGGGTTCCTTACGTTCTCCACACGAGTGCCGAGGTCTTGGATGAAGACTTTACGGAGGTTGTTGAGCGTCTGCAGCTCTTTGGCCTGTTGGATGAAACACAATCACTCAGCTGATCTCAGATGTGTAAGAGATGATAAATATAAAAAGTAGTAACAATACCCACGTACCACAGTCTCCTCCAGACCCTTCAGGTCCTCTTTGGCCTGTTCTCTCTTCTCATTGAGGAACCTGAATGAACAAAGTGGGGCTTTAATAAAACCACCTGATGATGACGTCGGTGTGAAGGTCGCTGTATGGAAGCTCTGTGATACGGGAGGATGTTTGTCTGCCTGATGAAACTACGGTGAGCAAGATGGGACAAACTCACAGCAGCTTCTGAAGTTTCTGGTCTTTGTTCCGATCCTCAGCTTTCAGTTTGTCAACGTCGGACTGAAGCTTCCTGTTTTCCAGCTGGAGAGCCTGATTCACACTGAAACCACAGAATTACACAAAGATACTCATAATATAACTATTAATAATGATAAGACCATATTAGTCACTGATAGTCAGTGATAGTCACTATCGGTAATATTAAACCTACTCTTTCAGCTGGTCGGTGTCTCTCTGCTTCTGCTCGATCTCGTCTCGCAGGCGACTCAGCTGTTTGTGATGAACTTCTCTGTGGTTCTCCATCTGTTCCTCCAGGGTTCTCTACAGAACACACAGCAGAACACTTCATTTATCTACAGAACACTTCATTTATCTACAGGACACTTCATTTATCTACAGGACACTTCATTTACCTACAGGACACTTCATTTATCTACAGGACACTTCATTTACCTACAGGACACTTCATTTATCTACAGGACACTTCATTTATCTACAGGACACTTCATTTATCTAAAGGACACTTCATTTACCTACAGGACACTTCATTTATCTACAGGACACTTCATTTATCTAAAGGACACTTCATTTACCTACAGGACACTTCATTTATCTACAGGACACTTCATTTACCTACAGGACACTTCATTTATCTACAGGACACTTCATTTATCTACAGGACACTTCATTTATCTACAGGAACCTTCATTTATCTACAGGACACTTCATTTACCTACAGGACACTTCATTTATCTACAGGACACTTCATTTACCTACAGGACACTTCATTTACCTACAGGACACTTCATTTATCTACAGGAACCTTCATTTATCTACAGGACACTTCATTTATCTACAGGACACTTCATTTATCTACAGGACACTTCATTTATCTACAGAACACTTCATTTATCTACAGGACACTTCATTTATCTACAGGACACTTCATTTACCTACAGGACACTTCATTTATCTACAGGACACTTCATTTACCTACAGGACACTTCATTTATCTACAGGACACTTCATTTATCTACAGGACACTTCATTTATCTAAAGGACACTTCATTTACCTACAGGACACTTCATTTACCTACAGGTCACTTCATTTACCTACAGGTCACTTCATTTATCTACAGGACACTTCATTTATCTACAGGACACTTCATTTACCTACAGGACACTTCATTTATCTACAGGACACTTCATTTATCTACAGGAACCTTCATTTATCTACAGGACACTTAATTTATCTACAGGACACTTCATTTATCTACAGGACACTTCATTTACCTTCATCTCAACAGCATCCTTCAGTCGGCTCATGTGTTCTTTCTCTTTGTCCATCACTGTCACCTGCTGCATATGACCTGAACACACACATGTTAACTGTGTTGAACTGTTTGTTAACAGACAGCTAATAAGAGTGTTTCCAGTAACCGTGGCAACGCTGTCTGACCTTGGGCGTGGAGTTTGGCGACCTCCTCCATGAGGCCGTCCTGACCCTCCTCCAGCTTCCTCTTCGTCTGCTCCGCCCGCTGCAGGTCGTCTGTCAGGGACACGATCTTCGCCTGCAGCTGCAACAACATGTTCATAACAATCAGCGCAACAATCAGCGTAATAACATCCATCATCTTCCGCATATCCGAGCGTCGGGTCGGTGGCAGCCGGCTAAGCAGGGCATTCCAGGCGTCCCTCTCCCCAGCAACCCTCACCAGCTCCTCCTGGGGGATCCCCAGGTGCTCCCAGCCAGCTGGGATATACAATCCCTCCAGCTGGTCCAGGGTCTGCCCCGGTCTTTCCAGTTGGACGCACCCAGACAGTCCAATACAGAGCCTGCAATACTGCTGATGCTGCACCAATCCGCCTGTCAATCTCACGCTGCCTTCTTCCCTCACTCGTGAATAAGAAACCAACATACTTCAATTCCTTCACAACATAGCATGACCCACTAACAACACCCCCCCCCCCCCCCCCCCAAAAAACAAAGCACTTCCATTGTTTTACCTATTTAATCATAGCACTGTTGTTCTTAAAGTGCCAGTCTGCAAGTCCGGTGGATCGAGGGCACTCTGTCAGATTTTGAATGCTTACAACTCTCACGCTCCTCCCCCTCGACCACCGAGCTCCTCCCCCTCGACCACCGAGCTCCTCCCCCACGACTCTGCCCTTTGAAATCCCTTCGATCACGCCACCTTTGAAACGCGGGTGCCATGTTGACTCTGGTTTTATCACAGGCACCGTCGCAATCTTTCTTTTTTTCCCTCTTTTCCCCCGTTTTCTTTTCCTGTTGTTTTGGACCTCCTCGTTTCGGTTTTTAACGAGGAATTGGAAGCTTGTTGCTACACTACCTAACACTTGTTTCTATGTTTAGCTCTTACTTTATCAGCAATGATATGTTGTGGTTTCTTTCTTTTGACAAATGTACTTATTGTAAGTCGCTTTGGACAAAAGCGTCTGCTAAATGCCCTAAATGTAAATGTAAACATGATTGGAGACGAGGGACAACCTTGGGGGAGTCCGACACCCACTGAAAACAAGCTTGACTGTGCGTCAATAATGCAGATACAACTCGGAGCAACGGCCCCGGTACCCTGTATTCCCTCAGTACCCCCCACAAGATAGCCCAGGGGACCCGGTCGAAAGCCTTCTTCAAATCCACAAAACACATGTAGACCGGTTGAGCAAACTGCCATGACCCCTCAAGCAACCCTGCCAGGTAAAGAGTTGGTCCACCGTTCCAAGGCCTGGAGGGAATCCACACCGTTCCAGCACCCTCAAATAAACTTTCCCAGGGAGGCTGAGCAGTGTGATCCCTCAATGATAATAATTATATTATTATATAATAATAATTTGAGCCCACCCCCCTTTAAAAAAAATATGAATCAGAATAATCACAATTTTAATCATAATAATCATAATAATATTATATAATATTACCTGGGAGATGAGCAGCTGGCAGCTGTTGAGCTCCTTCTCATCGGCCTCCATCCTGCAGATGTTCTCCGTCAGGTTGACCTCCAGATGTTTGCTGCGGTTCACCAGAGATTTGACCTCAGACTTCATTTTACTGACGTAGAGCCGAGCCGTGGT
>NC_139926.1:27596147-27666147 GCF_963514095.1 Eutrigla gurnardus
CATCACCACCACCACCACCATCATCACCATCATCATCATCACCACCACCATCACCATCATCACCATCATCACCATCATCATCATCATCATCGTCATCTTCATCATCACCACCATCATCATCATCACCATCACCATCATCACCACCATCATCATCATCACCATCATTTTCATCATCATCACCATCATCTTCATCATCACCACCATCATCATCATCACCACCATCATCATCACCACCATCATTTTCATCATCATCACCATCATCATCATCATCATCACATCAAGGATTTATAAGTTCACAGTAGAACTCACTAATAATTTCTGCTCATACAGTATGAGAAGATTTATGTTAATATGATGTCAGTCAGCTTACTGTTGTGATCAGTGATCAATAAGCAGTGATCAGTGATCAATAAGCAGTGATCAAAAAGCAGTGATCAATAACCTTCTCGCTGCCAGCCAGGTCGACCAGGTAGAGTTTCCCCGACAGCTTCAGCTCCGTCTCCATGTTTTCCTGCTTGATGTTGATGAGGAAGATACTGTGACTGCGAGAGCTGTGTTCATTCATGTCTGTGGGAGGAAATACTCATCAATACTAACATAAATACTCCATATTACTCACATAAATACTCATCAATACTAACATAAATACTCCATACTACTCACATAAATACTCCATACTACTCACATAAATACTCATTAATACTGACAACATAAATACTCCATACTACTAACATATATACTCATCAATACTGACAACATAAATACTCCATATTACTAACATAATTACTCATTAATACTGACAACATAAATACTCCATATTACTAACATAATTACTCATTAATACTGACAACATAAATACTCCATATTACTAACATAATTACTCATTAATACTGACAACATAAATACTCCTCAATACTGACAACATAAATACTCATCAATAGTAACATAAATACTCATTAATACTAAGTAATAGAGACTGGTGTAGCATTAGTAGTAATAGTATTAGTAGTGGCATTAGCAGTATTAGTAGTAGTATTAGTAGCAGTATTATTATTATTATTATTATTTATAGTAGCAGTAGCAGTAGTAGCAGTAGTAGTAGTAGCAGTAGCAGCAGTATTATTATTATTAGTATTATTATTATTATTTATAGTAGCATTAGTAGTATTAGCAGGAGCAGTAGTAGTAGTAGTAGTAGTAGCATTAGTAGTAGTAGTAGTAGTAGTAGTAGCAGTAGCAGCAGTATTATTATTATTAGTAGTAGTATTATTATTTATGGTAGCATTAGTAGTATTAGCAGGAGCAGTAGTAGTAGTAGTAGTAGTAGTAGTAGTAGCATTAGTAGTAGTAGTAGTAGCAGTGGTAGTAGTAGTACTAGCAGTAGTAGTAGTAGCAGTATTAGCAGTATTAGCAGTAGTATTAGTAGTACTAGCAGTAGTAGTAGTACTAGCAGTACTAGCAGTAGTAGTAGTACTAGCAGTAGTAGTAGTAGTAGTAGTAGTACTAGCAGTAGTAGTAGTACTAGTAGTAGTAGTAGTAGTAGTACTAGCAGTAGTAGTAGTACTAGCAGTAGTAGTAGTACTAGTCTAGACTCACTGGTCACGGCGACGTGTCGGTTAGCTTTTCCCTCATCGATGACGTCCATCACTTCATCAGGACTGGAAACAAAACGCTCCGTGCAGCCCTGACAGGAAATACACATCTTTAGTACTGATACTGTAGTACTGATACTGTAATATTGATACTGAAGTACTGATACTGCACTACTAGCCGCATTACTGGTAAGTACTCAGGAGTACCCACCTTCACAAAGGGAACCCGGTTCTTGTCCTCGTGAACCGACAGGTTTGTCTTCGACACTGAAAGAAGAATCAGTTCAGGTTTCATTCATTAATAAATTATATATATATATATATATATATATATATATATATATAGTTTCATCCTCACCGTCCAGCAAGTCTCTGATTTTATCCAGATAGATTTCAAAATAAGAGACCTGCAGATAAAAAACAGACACGGGTCATGAAGTATTAATACAACACACAGTAATATTTTACTGAAGTAGAATTACATGGACTTGCACTCCTGATATGAATACTAATACCACAGAGTACTAGGAGTATGAGTGTAACAAGGTATTTATATGTCAGTATTCACAAAGGAGAGCAGCTGGTGAACATAAGGAGAGCAGCGGGTCAGTGAACGCATCGCCAGCTAAGACTGTGAGTCTGCAGGACGTCTGATCACAGATCAGATCTTAGACACACACTGAAATCAGAACAAATACTCACATGGAAATATTCATCATATCTGATCATTTTAACAGTTTCAATGTTTATGTAAATATTTACTTTTTATCATATTACTTATTTTTGCAGGACATTATTCTCAGGCAAAATAACTGATAATAACAAACAAAAAAAATTCATAAATGACCATATGAATTAAAACAATCATCTTTTGTGGTTTTGGTGTGATGTCATCAGTATGAAGATGACATCATTGTCATCACCTTGATGTGAAACTCCAGGTTTTCGTCCATGGAGTAGATGTGGTCGAAGATGTCTCTGGAGATGCGAGGGATGATCCCCATCAGACGGGGGTCATGGAGGTTCCCCTGGAACGGGAAGAGGGTCGGCTTAGTACCAACCTGTCAATCAGCAGGTAAGCCCCGCCCCCTAAAGCATCCCCTGCTTTCTGGTCTGGTGGACTCTAAATGGACCATAATGTACTAAATGAACATCATGCTGGATTGAAGAAGACTTGAAACTAGAGATTGAGACCATAAACTCATGTTTACAATGTTTACTGAGATAATACATCAAGAGAGAAGTAGGACCATTTTCTCATAGACTTCTATACAACCAGAGAGGAGTCGCCCCCTGGTGGCCAGCAGAGTGAAGTAGGACCATTTTCTCATAGACTTCTATACAACCAGAGAGGAGTCGCCCCCTGGTGGCGGTGGTAGAGGAATGCAGACTGACCTCCATCGTGTGAGTCTTTCCTGACGCCGTCTGTCCGTACGCAAAGATTGTCCCATTGTATCCGCCCAACACATCTAAGCAACACACACACATGTAATATACAGATGATATTAGACATGGGGGGTTGATAATCACTTGTAACACGTCAAGCTATACACACTAATACATATATACACATACTGTGTGTACTGTAATGTATGTACACACACACACACACACACACATATATATACATATATATATATATACACACATATGTACTGTAATGTATGTATATATATATATATATACATATATATATATATATATATATATATACACATGTACTGTAATGTATGTATATATATATATGTATGTGTGTATGTATAGTATTGATAGTATAGTATGAATATGTACATAAACAGATATGGAGGATGTAAAGGAGCCGACCTTTAACGATCTGTCTGGCGCAGGTGTCGTACACCTGAACCTGTTCAGTATTCGGAGCGAGGACTCGGTCAAACACATACGGCTTCCCCTGAAACACAGGAAACACACCATCAAAATAAAAGCCTTTGTTTTAACCATTCATCACATATTAAGGAAACAGGTAACAACAGTGTGTGTTTAATCCCGTTAACGACCCAGTTAGTATTGATCCATCATGAGGGGGATTAGTGACACCTTTCCAAAATAAAAGTATTGATCGACTATCAGGATGAAACAGCAGCTGGTGTTTGAAGATAAAGTGAGTTGGTCTGCTGTCAGTCAGTCTGTTCAATGAGATGCTGGTCGCCATGGTAACTGCATCCGCAGGAGGAGACGGAAGATGATAACTGCTCTATGATGCAGGACACACACACACACACACACACACTCACACACACACACACACAATCACTCACACAAACACACACAATCACACACACACAATCACTCACTCACACAAACACACACTGCAAAAATGTGAATGTTCCTCTTCTTTGTATTTGATATGAGAAAGTTCGATAAAACTATTTTAAATCAAAAGAAGAGTCCGAGGCCAAACGTCAGTCACATGACCTTTGATGGCCTTCAGCCTATATTTCCCATGAGACTTTGCAGCAGCTCCCTCCCCCGTTTCCTGTGAATAAACCCTTCAGACGACAGGAAGTCAACGTGACAGTAAACCTTCACATTAAAGGTTTGTCACGTTCAGACAAACGTCAGCAGCTTGTTCATGTTTGGTTCTTCATCATTAAGATCTTGAAAAGGTTTGTGTCTTTTTCAAAATAAAAGACGGTTAACAGCCAATTAAAGGGATTTAGTTCTTTCAGCGTCGTGGAATGTTTCCAGACCAAACCGATGAATGAAGTAGAAACAAAGATGGAGGCCGTTTCTGTCCCGTTAACGATGCTGAGTTAACAAGATGAAGACGAGAAACAGACCCAACTCTTCTTCTCATTATATCATCATAAATCTGCCTCGTTATATTCATAGTCTGAATCATCGGCCTCTCAACGGGACGGAGTCATGTGACCTCCATCAGGAAACAACATTCAGATTTTAATTAGAATGATTATTATTGTGTGTGTGTATGTACATAGCTATGTATACAAACACATAATATAGATAATATGTATATATATATATATATATGTATATATATGTGTGTGTGTGTGTGTGTGTGTGTGTACATATTATCTATCTGATGCTGAGTGTTTGGTCTCTTGGTTTCTATTGTGTTGCAGACAGACGGAGGGTGTGTCTGTCTGCCTGCCTCCTAGCGGAAACACTGAATACGTTCCTGCCTGTCTCACCGCCCCCCCCCCCCCCCCTCCACCGTATGTGCGCCTGTCCCCCCCCCCCCCCCCTCGTGTGCCTGTCTCACCGCCCCCCCCCTCCACCGTGTGTGCGCCTGTCTCCCCCCCTCCACCGTGTGTGTACCTGTCTCACCGCCCCCCCCCTCCACCGTGTGTGCGCCTGTCTCCCCCCCTCCACCGTGTGTGCCTGTCTCACCGCCCCCCCCTCCACCGTGTGTGTACCTGTCTCACCGCCCCCCCTCCACCACCGTGTGTGTACCTGTCTCACCGCCCCTCTCCCCCCCCACCGTGTGTGTACCTGTCTCACCGCCCCCTCCACCGTGTGTGCGCCTGTCTCACCGTCACCACCACCGTGTGTGTACCTGTCTCACCGCCCCCCCCACCGTGTGTGTACCTGTCTCACCGCCGCTCTCCCCCCTCCACCGTGTGTGCGCCTGTCTCACCGTCACCACCACCGTGTCCTCTCCGTTGAACTTCGGGACGGACCGGTCTCCGCGGCTCCGCTCCGCCTCGCTCAGCGGCCTGAAGCGACACATCACCTTCACCCCGCAGAGCCCGCACCCCGCCGCGTCCTCCATCAGCGCCGGTCCGGCGAGACAACAACAACAACAACAACAACAACAACAACAACACACACAACAGCGCTTCACACGGATCCGCCGTTAATCGAGGAGATCTCCGGTGATCAGCTCCGTCCGACCAGCGTCTCCATCAGGATGCTGACTGACTGAACAGTGAACACTCCCACCTCACAGGTCCACCCTGGACCGCCGAGACGCGGGGGCTGCTGGGACATGTAGTCATACGCGGAAGAAGCGCGATCTCCTGTTTGTCAGTGGATTAAAACATCTTTTGGTTCATTCATCCGCTACAGCAGAGAACTATGTATGTATGTGCATATATGTATATATATAATATATACATATATATAATATATATACATATATATTATATATATGTATATATTATATATATATATATATATATACATATATATATTATATATAAATATATACACATACATATATATATATATATATGTGTGTATATATATATACACATACATATATATATATATATATATGTGTATATATATATATATACAACTAATATATATATATATACACACATATAATATATATATACACACACATAATATATATTATATGTGCATATATATATATATATGTATGTACATATATATATACATAATATATATATATATATATATATACACAATATAAAATATTATATGTGCATATATATATATATATATGCACATATAATATATATTATGTGTGTATATATATATATATATATTATATGTGTGTATATATATATATATATACACATACATATATATATATATATATATTATATGTGTGTATATATATATACACATACATATATATATATATATATGTGTATATATATATATACATATAATATATATATATACACACATATAATATATATATACACACACATAATATATATTATATGTGCATATATATATATATATGTATGTACATATATATATACATAATATATATATATATATATACACAATATAAAATATTATATGTGCATATATATATATATATGCACATATAATATATATTATGTGTGTATATATATATATATATTATATGTGTGTATATATATATATACACACATAATATATATATACACATATATGCACATATATTATATATTATGTGTATATGTATATATATATATATACACACACACATAAATATATATTTATATACACACATATATATGTATATATATATATATATATATACACACACACATATATTTATATAAATATATATTTATATATATATACACATACACACATATATATATGTGTGTATATAAATATATATTTATGTACACACACACACACACACACACACACACACACACACACACACACACACACACACACACACACACACACACACACACACACACACACACACACACACACACACACACACACACACACACACACACACACACACACACACACACAAATAAAGGGATGGTCCTTTAAAGGGGGTCAGAACGAGACTGGGATGGTCCGGACTAGAAGAAACAGGAAGTGAGCTCGTCGTGTCGATATGTTTTATTGGTCAGAGTGAAGTGTGACATCACTCCTGTACATGATTCATACTGAAGGAGACAATAGAAACAGTGAAACTGACCTCCGACCAGTTGAACAATATAAAACATGTGTTGCAGCTGCAGGTCCACGTCTCCGTTTACAGGATGCATATTTCTATTTCATCGTGGGTTCAAATGACGAGAAGGCCATGAAGAGTCTTTAAGAAACATTTAAAAAAAGATCACAAAACAACCAGGAATCTGTGAAATTAAATCAGATTTACAACTTCAGGAAAAATAAAAACATGTTCGGATTCTTAAAGAAATACAAAATGTAAACATGAGAAATAAATAACCAATCAGAGCCAAGAGACAGACGGACCGGGGACCAATCAGAGCCAAGATACAGGTTATGAACCAATCAGCCGATTCTGCAGTCACATGATTATAATCTGCTTCAGAAACTATACTGATGAAATAAAAACTATTTTACATCAAAGACATTTACAAACTGTACAATAATAACAATAATAATGATAATAATAATAACATCCACTCTGTAAAATGTTCTGATTCTGACGCCGTCGTCTTCTCCTGGAGGTCACAGGGCGTCACATTCACCGGTCAGACACTGAGGATGACGGGAAGAGGAGCAAGGGATGCTGGGATACGATGTTATGTAACCTCCATGGGCAGCGTGGTCTCCGACAGTCCGTTCAGGAGTCTCTCCGACTCGTGGGGGTCTCTGTCAGGAGGGAAACACCGTTCACCTTCACTGATGACATCACTGTCCACATCACTTCCTCTACGCGGCAACAGCATCACTTAAGCTGCTGCCGCCTGTGGACAGACCGTCGCCATGACAACGGCATAACGGACCCAGGCAGGAAACGAAAAAGGACTGACAGGTGTGTGTGTGGGTGGAGTTTACCTAGACAGGTGTGTGGGTGGGTGGAGTTTACCTGGACAGGTGTGTGGGTGGGTGGGTGGAGTTTACCTGGACAGGTGTGTGGCGTTTACATGGACAGGTGTGTGTGTGGGTGGAGTTTACATGGACAGGTGTGTGTGTGGGTGGAGTTTACATGGACAGGTGTGTGGGTGGGTGGAGCTTACCTGGACAGGTGTGTGGGTGGGTGGGTGGATTTTACCTGGACAGGTGTGTGTGTGGGTGGAGTTTACCTGGACAGGTGTGTGGGTGGGTGGATTTTACCTGGACAGGTGTGTGGGTGGGTGGGTGGAGCTTACCTGGACAGGTGTGTGGGTGGGTGGAGTTTACCTGGACAGGTGTGTGGGTGGGTGGATTTTACCTGGACAGGTGTGTGTGTGGGTGGAGTTTACATGGACAGGTGTGTGTGTGGGGGGAGTTTACATGGACAGGTGTGTGTGTGTGGGTTGGTGGATTTTACCTGGACAGGTGTGTGTGTGGGGGGAGTTTACATGGACAGGTGTGTGTGTGGAGTTTACATGGACAGGTGTGTGTGTGGTTGGAGTTTACATGGACAGGTGTGTGTGTGGGTGGAGTTTACATGGACAGGTGTGTGTGTGTGGGTGGAGTTTACATTGACAGGTGTGTGTGTGGTGTTTACCTGGCGGTTGAGACTTTGGGCACTCGGTCAAGGCTGGCAGCGACGGTGGCGAGCTTTAAGGAGGATGTCGGGAGGGCGGAGGGTCGAGCGGCGTGGGGGTGGGCGGGGGAGGCGGCCCCCACCTGGCTCCTCTGATTGGGGAGGGACTGCGGGGAGGAGGAGGGGAGGGACCCCCGGGCTGAGAGAGCCAACCGGCTGTGAGAGGAGGAGTATGGTGGCCTGGAGGGACCTGAGGACCACCACGCCGTTAACATCAGCTTATCATCACACCTTCCCTTTTTAAATCTGCAGCCATCTTCCTATTGATCTCTCTGAACCGGGTCCGTGTGGACCGGGTCCGTGTGGAGTGGGTCCACCTGCGGCTCACCTGAAGGATGGAGGACTCCGTTGACACTGGCCTTGTAGGGCTTGTTCTCGCGGTTGGTGTGGCCATGAGGAGGACGAGGAGCGCTGATCACCGCCGAGGCCGCGAACTGAGCGCTGGCCGAGTCCAGAGTCTTGGAACTGGACTCACCGGACCTGGTGGTCTACAGAGAGACCGGGACACAAACCATCAAATGAGAACATTTAGAGCCAATGATGCTGCGTCAATGACGATCAACACAGACAGGCAGACGGACGGACAGACAGACGGACAGGCAGACGGACGGACAGGCAGACAGACAGGTGGGCAGGCAGACAGACAGACAGGCAGACGGACAGGCAGGCAGACAGACAGACAGGCAGGCAGACAGACCTGTGTGGGTGGGTCCAGTGTTGTGTGTCTATAAACAGCGGTCTGGTTCTGGTTCTGGACCTGCAGCTGTTGCTTCTGCATCTGGATCAGCTGCTGTTGGTGGCTGTGGTACTGCTCCTCAGTGATGCCCCCTGCTGGGCAGAGAGAACACACGCTGCTCGTTAGCGACTGCTCATTAGCGACACCTGGTGGACCTTGATATGGAAATGTTGTACTTCTTGATGAGAGATATCTGAACTGAAGACTTACACATGAGAAGGTTTGGTGAATGTAAATGTGTCCTGTGACCTGTGACCTGTGGCCATTTGTGTGTGTTTTGCAACCCATGTGTGCCTTGCGACATAGTTGTGGTTTATGACCCAGGTAGGGTTTGCGACCCATGCAAGGTTTAGATAAACATCGGAGTTTACGACTTCCATCCCTGTGAACTGAGTGAAAACACACCCACAAGAAGATGGATAAATATCATGTTCGTCTCACAACACTTTGAGTCTACACTTAGTAACAGACCAGCATGTTGCTCTGTGAATTCTCCTCTTGATCAAGATTAAATCCCTGTTTGGACCTTGAGCTGACTCCGATCTCCTTCCTCCAGTTCTATACCAACGGGTAATTATTTTAACAGACCTCAGGACCAGAACCGGCCTCGCAGCTCACCTGAGTTACTGTCAGGTGACAGACAACAAGCGAGTCTGTTGTCCTCCATCGAGGACTCTGTGGTCCTTCTGCCGGTCTCCCTCTGGTCCTGAACCGGTCTGGGCCTGAAGCAGAATCTTCTCAGGGTCTGGATGTTGTTCAGGACTTCATTCAGAGAGTGGGCCCCGGTTCTGAGGGGGAGCTCGTTACTAGTCCTGGTTCTGGTGCTGCAGACCGGATGTGTTAAAGAGTCCGGCTGCTTCAGTAGTGGATCCAGACCCGAGGAGGCCCGGTCCAGGATGATCCTGATCAGAGAGAGACAGCTTTAATAATGAGGACTAGAAGGTGGGGATGTGCTGGAGGCGTCAGTGGATCAGGGTCACCTGCCCCCTCGTCCTATCCGCCGCCGGCTCAGTCCCGTCCAATGAGGAGGCAGAGTCAGTTCAGCCAATGAGTGACGGAGACGCTGAGGGAGGAGTCCCGGATGATCAACTCCACCCGTCTGCTCCGTAGCCGGCTGCCGAAACAAACAAACCCCATTATTATCTACTGATTATTAAACTATCAGTGTTTCATGTGTTTGAGGTCAGACCGGACAGGAAGCTGACCACAACTTCTTCCTGTTTTCTTCACAATAAGAGTCCTGTACAGGAGCAGTACTACTAGTAGTAGTAGCAGAAGTACTTACACCAACTCTACAGCTGCTCTTACTACTAGTACTACTACTACCAGCAACAGCTGCTAGTAGTACTACTACAGTACTACTAGTCCTAATAGAGTACTACTACTACTACTACTACTCGTAGGAGGAGTATTATCACTACTACTAGTACTCATGGGTTAACAGAGAGGAGTAGTACTACTACTACTACTACTTCTAGTAGGTTAACAGAGAGGAGTATTACTACTACTACTTATACTACTACTAGTACCCTTAGGTTAACAGGAGTATTACTACTACTACTACTACGACGACTACTAGTACGTGTAGGTTAAATGAGTACTACTACTACTACTACTACTACTATTACTACTACTACTAGTACTCGTAGGTTAACAGAGAAGAGTATTACTACTAGTACTAGTACTCGCAGGTTAACAGAGAAGAGTACTACTACTACTACTGGTAGGTTAACAGACAGGAGTACTACTACTAGTACTGGTAGGTTAACAGACAGGAGTACTACTACTAGTACTGGTAGGTTAACAGACAGGAGGTACTACTACTAGTACTGGTAGGTTAACAGACAGGAGTACTACTACTATTACTCGCAGGTTAACAGACAGGAGTACTACTACTAGTACTGGTAGGTTAACAGAGAAGAGTATTACTACTAGTACTAGTACTCGCAGGTTAACAGAGAAGAGTACTACTACTACTACTGGTAGGTTAACAGACAGGAGTACTACTACTAGTACTGGTAGGTTAACAGACGGGAGTACTACTACTATTACTCGCAGGTTAACAGACAGGAGTACTACTACTAGTACTGGTAGGTTAACAGACAGGAGGTACTACTACTAGTACTGGTAGGTTAACAGACAGGAGTACTACTACTATTACTCGCAGGTTAACAGACAGGAGTACTACTACTAGTACTGGTAGGTTAACAGACAGGAGGTACTACTACTAGTACTGGTAGGTTAACAGACAGGAGTACTACTACTATTACTCGCAGGTTAACAGACAGGAGTACTACTACTAGTACTGGTAGGTTAACAGACAGGAGTACTACTACTATTACTCGCAGGTTAACAGACAGGAGTACTACTACTAGTACTGGTAGGTTAACAGACAGGAGGTACTACTACTAGTACTCACAGAGAGGTATTGACATCCAGCGTTCCTCCTGAAGACAAAGACTCCGTCGGGGTTGTTTTCTCCATCGGGTGAGGACGGAGGAGACTGGAGAACAAGACGCTCACGTTACTTCACGTTACCACAGTACTACTACCACCACCATGTACTAGAGACGGGGCTGACCGGCGGCGGCGACGGCGAGCTGGCGTCCTCCCCGGAGCTGTGGAAGTCGTACTGCTTGATGTTGGCCTGGTTGACGGTGAAGGGGCCGGGCTGGCAGGGCCGTCTCTGAGGGGGGGGCGGCCGGTCCCGCCTCACGTTCTTCTTGGGTCTCAGCAGGCTGAAGGGGGGCTCGTCTCGGCCGGAGCCCGGCTTCTTCTGAAACACACGTCGCCATGGTTACAGGACGTTAAGACCAACGTTCACCTGAGGAGATGCAGCGGCGGCGTACCTTGATGTCACTCCTGTGTCGGCTGCTGTTCAGACTGAGGGGGCTGCTGTACACCGGTTTGTCCACCAGGGGGACCAACACCTGTCTGAGAGTGTCTCCACTGAAATCCTCCATGTGGTACCTGAACGCAACAGCACATGTTAAACAGACGCCAGCATGTCCAGGCCCACGTATGTAGGAGTATGTGAGGCCCCGCCCCTCCCCGGCCCCGCCCCCTCCTCACCTCCTCTCCACCACCTCCAGGGTGAGGTGCAGCAGCTCCCTCTTGGACTTCTCTCTCCTCTTGATCATCTCCAGGATGGTGACGGTCCGACTGAACTCCCTCCGCAGCCTCAGCATCTTCTCGTAGGACGCCTCGTCGTTCTTGCGGTTCTGGAGGAACGTCACCTCGTTAGTTACAGTCGAGCACTTTCAAAGCATTTCCAGGACCATTTCCATGCTTTTCCAGCCCCTTTCAGCTGTGGTAAACTCCATCTTTGTATCAATCCAATGGTCAGTATTCAGTCTACTTATGATGTCACTTGTTGATCACATTAAATGAGATGTTATTGTCCTCTAAACAACCAACATGATGTTTGGAGACAGCTTTTTACAGAAGGACCACAAATGAAAGGAAAACTAATTCCACTAACAGATCCACAGAAATATAATCAACTATTTTCATCATCTGTTCATCATCAAAAGGCATTTTTCATAAAGAAATGTCAGAAAATGCTGTTTTCAGTCCCTCAAATATGGAGATCTTCTTTTCTCTGTTCTATCATAGATGTCATCACATACAACACACATTTCAAGACCTTTATTCTACATCCAAGCACTTTAAAACCTTGAAAACACCACACTAAAATCCAAGGGTTTTCAAGGATTTCCAGGACCCATATGAACCCTGGGTTCATGTTCACATCTGACAGCTACACATTCATCCGTTCATCAGAATCCTGCTAGCTCACTTCCTGTTCTCATCCCTCAGATCTTCAAATATGTTGGAGGTGGTCTCCCATCAGAAGCTACGGTTTACATGAACCAGGACCACTATGAGGGTCTGAATCCAGACTCTGAGGGGCTCGGACTCACCTTCCTGGTCTGCATCTTCTCTGTCCTGCGCCTGAAGGCCACGTAGGCGTCATTGTTGGTGGAGCCGTCCCTCTTCTCCAGCTTGATGTGAGGGACCAGCGCCGGGCCCCGGCAGCTCCTCCTCTTCCTCACCCAGTAGTCGTACACGGCCTTCAGCAGGTAGTCGTCCTCGTTCAGCAGCAGCTTGGCCTCCGACAGGGGGACCAGCTGGGGACCAGAACCAGAGACCAGCTGACAAACTCACTCAGACCAGCACACAAACATCAGCAGCGTTGGGAGACGAGCCGCCTGGTCACATGACCGCAGAAGGAGGCAGAGTCAAAAGCTGCCGTCCAATCAGAGAGTTCCTCTTATATCGGCCTCCAGAAGACTCGTTTTGCTTTATAAATAAACTTAATTCTCAATATTATTATAATAATTATCATTATAATAATCATATCACAAACAGCCTTCAATCAAGCTTTAATGTTACAATTACACAGGAAAGTCTAGTCCGTCTGGAGTCTAGTCCCTCTGTAGACTAGTCCCTCTGCAGACTAGTCCCTCTGCAGCCTAGTCCCTCTGCAGACTAGTCCCTCTGCAGTCTAGTCCCTCTGCAGTCTAGTCCCTCTGCAGACTAGTCCCTCTGCAGTCTAGTCCCTCTGCAGTCTAGTCCCTCTGCAGTCTAGTCCCTCTGCAGACTAGTCCCTCTGCAGTCTAGTCCCTCTGCAGTCTAGTCCCTCTGCAGTCTAGTCCCTCTGCAGACTAGTCCCTCTGCAGTCTAGTCCCTCTGCAGTCTAGTCCCTCTGCAGACTAGTCCGTTTGTAGTCCCTCTGCAGTCTAGTCCGTCTGCAGTCTAGTCCCTCTGCAGTCTAGTCCCTCTGCAGACTAGTCCGTTTGTAGTCCCTCTGCAGTCTAGTCCGTCTGCAGTCTAGTCCCTCTGCAGTCTAGTCCGTCTGCAGTCTAGTCCGTCTGCAGTCTAGTCCCTCTGCAGTCTAGTCCCTCTGCAGTCTAGTCCCTCTGCAGTCTAGTCCCTCTGCAGACTAGTCCCTCTGCAGTCTAGTCCCTCTGCAGTCTAGTCCCTCTGCAGACTAGTCCCTCTGCAGACTAGTCCCTCTGCAGTCTAGTCCCTCTGCAGTCTAGTCCCTCTGCAGACTAGTCCCTCTGCAGTCTAGTCCGTTTGTAGTCCGTTTGTAGTCAGTCTGCAGTCTAGTCCCTCTGCAGTCTAGTCCCTCTGCAGTCTAGTCCGTCTGCAGTCCGTCTGCAGTCTAGTCCGTTTGTAGTCCGTTTGTAGTCAGTCTGCAGTCTAGTCCCTCTGCAGTCCGTCTGCAGTCTAGTCCCTCTGCAGTCTAGTCCGTTTGTAGTCCGTTTGTAGTCCGTTTGTAGTCAGTCTGCAGTCTAGTCCCTCTGCAGTCCGTCTGCAGTCTAGTCCCTCTGCAGTCTAGTCCGTCTGTAGTCTAGTCCGTCTGCAGTCTAGTCCCTCTGTATTCTAGTCCCTCTGCAGACTAGTCCGTCTGGAGCCTAGTCCGTCTGGAGTCTAGTCTAAGTGCTGGTTTTTCCTGTGAAAGGTGTTCAGACTCTCGTAGCCCTCTGTTATAAGATCCTGCTGATCCGGACTGCAGCAGGACCCAGACCAAACCTGGGTAACAGTAGGCAACCACCATTGTGGTCTCTGACTGGGGCTTCAGGTTCTCAGGCCAGCTACCAGGAGGCGAGCTGGACTTGGGGGTCCACCTACCTGGTGCGTGGTGGCCTTCTCCAGGCGGTCTAGCATAGTCTCCAACTGCAGGGGTTTGATCTCCATCTTCCTGTTGAGTCTGTTGAGCAGCGTCTCGTCCTCCGAATCCATGTCGTAGTCTGGCTGCTCCTGGTCCAGACCCAAAGCTGCAGGACCACAAACGCATACAACTGATGAGCCTGAACGCATGGTCAGAGTGCCTCCCCCCAGTAGTGCAGTACTCACGCTGTATGTGGATCAGCTGCTTGGGAACTTTGACCTCTCCCTTGTACAGACGGTCGTAGTAGGTGGTGTTACTCTCTGCTTCAGGGACAGGAATCACCATGTTCTCCTTCTTCTCCCTGAACACCTGCTGGGCCGAGATCGCCCTCTGCAGGTGATGTTCCTGTAACACAACCCACAGGTAACGACACACAGGTAACGACACACAGGTAACAACCCACAGAAACCCACAGGTAACGACACACAGGTAACGACCCACAGGTAACAACCTACAGGTAACGACACACAGGTAACGACACACAGGTAACGACACACAGGTAACGACACACAGGTAACAACCTACAGGTAACAACCTACAGGTAACGACACACAGGTAACGACCCACAGGTAACGACACACAGGTAACAACCTACAGAAACCCACAGGTAACGACACACAGGTAACAACCTACAGGTAACAACCTACAGGTAACGACACACAGGTAACGACACACAGGTAACGACACACAGGTAACGACACACAGGTAACAACCCACAGAAACCCACAGGTAACAACCCACAGGTAACGACACACAGGTAACAACCTACAGGTAACGACACACAGGTAACGACACACAGGTAACAACCTACAGGTAACAACCTACAGGTAACGACACACAGGTAACGACACACAGGTAACGACACACAGGTAACGACACACAGGTAACAACCTACAGGTAACAACCTACAGGTAACGACACACAGGTAACAACCTACAGGTAACAACCTACAGGTAACGACACACAGGTAACACAGCTGTGACAGTAACAGTCATAATTAATCTCAGACGCGTGTTATCTGCTCATAAACAACAAAAACGCAACAAAGCAGCTATATATATATATATATATATATATATATATATATATATACATACATATACATATATATATATATATATATATATATATATATATATATATATATATACGTATATATATACATATATATATACATATATATATATATATATAGCTGCTTTGTTGCGTTTTTATATATATATATATATCGGTATATATAAAAGTAGCCCTGACTAGCTCGCAGCTCGGCCGGCTAGCGAGGACCCGGAAGACCCTGCGTCCTCCGTTGCCATGAGAACTACGTAAAGCTCAAACGTCACAGCCACAGAACGCGGTCACAACTCATTGGCGCTACGCTAATCGCGGACACTGTACGTAGCGAGTACGTGAAGCGGCGTACATGAACACGTCCAGTCCGCTGGGCGCACACGGCGTACGGACAGACCCGTACGTTATCGCGTCGTGAATCGCGGCGCAGCGCGGCGCTAGGCTAACGCTAACACAACACACGGGAGTTTAAACGGCTCCGTACCAGCTCCTCTTCCTTCTCCATCCCGGTCGGCATCTGCGGGACGGCCCGGTTGATGGACACGCAGTCGGTCAGGTCCGGCAGGTCCCGGTTGCGGTAGACCGGGAGCGGTTTGGCGGCGTCTAGCGCTCGCGCCCGGAACGAGAGTTTACTCATTGTTTGCGCCAAATCAGCGACAATCCGAGGGAACGGCGAATCCCGCCACAAACCCGCACCGATCCCGACGTGTCCGCCGCGGCAGCGCTCATCGGGGCGCGCCGCTCCGGGAACCAGCGGCGGGGCTCATCTGTGTGCGGGTTTAACGGGAAGTAGGGGTCGTTGCTCCGGGTTGCTCTGCTCCCTGCACCGTGGAAAACATGGCGGACATGTCCACACCAGCGGCGGAGCTATCCCATCAGTCACCGCGGCACAGCTCAAATAAACACACGCGAGACGTGAGGCTGCGCGCGCAACCACTGAGGTCAGCGCTGTAGCGAGACTGAAATGAAGTTATCGCTACCGTCAGAAGAACTCTGATAGAACTATAGAACTCTGATAGAACTATAGAGCTCTGATAGAACTATAGAACTCTGATAGAAATATAGAACTCTGATAGAACTATAGAGCTCTGATAGAACTATAGAACTCTGATAGAAATATAGAACTCTGATAGAACTATAGAATGCTGATATAACTCTGATATAACACTGATAGAACTATAGAACTCTGATAGAAATATAGAGCTCTGATAGAACTATAAAACTCCGATAGAAATATAGAGCTCTGATAGAACTATAGAGCTCTGATAGAACTCTGATATAACTATAAAACTCTGATATAACACTGATAGAACTATAGAACTCTGATAGAAATATAGAACTCTGATAGAACTATAGAACGCTGATATAACTCTGATAGAACTATAGAACTCTGATAGGACTCTAGAACTCTGATAGAACTATAAAACTCTGATAGAACAATAGAACCCTGATAGAACTATAAAACTCTGATAGAACAATAGAACCCTGATAGAACTAAAGAACTCTGATAGAAATATAGAACTCTGATAGAACTATAGAACTCTGATAGAAGTATACAGCTCTGATAGAACTGATAGAACTATAGAGCTCTGATACAACTAGAACTCTGATAGAACTCTGGTAGAACTATAGAACTCTGATAGAACTATAGAACTCTGATAGAAATATAGAACTCTGATAGAACTAAAGAACGCTGATATAACTCTGATAGCACTATAGAACTCTGATAGAACTATAGAACTCTGATAGGACTCTAGAACTCTGATAGAACAATAGAACCCTGATAGAACTAAAGAACTCTGATAGAACTATAAAGCTCTGATAGAACTATAGAACGCTGATAGCACTATAGAACTCTGATAGAACTATAAAACTCTGATAGAACAATAGAACCCTAATAGAACTAAAGAACTCTGATAGAACTATAGAACTCTGATATAACACTGATAGAACTATAGAACTCTGATAGAAATATAGAACTCTGATAGAACTATAGAATGCTGATATAACTCTGATATAACACTGATAGAACTATAGAACTCTGATAGAAATATAGAACTCTGATAGAACTATAGAATGCTGATATAACTCTGATAGAACTCTAGAACTCTGATAGAACTATAGAACTCTGATAGGACTCTAGAACTCTGATAGAACTATAAAACTCTGATAGAACAATAGAACCCTGATAGAACAATAAAACTCTGATAGAACAATAGAACCCTGATAGAACTAAAGAACTCTGATAGAAATATAGAACTCTGATAGAACTATAGAACTCTGATAGAAGTATACAGCTCTGATAGAACTGATAGAACTATAGAGCTCTGATAGAACTAGAACTCTGATAGAACTCTGGTAGAACTCTGATAGAACTATAGAACTCTGATAGAACTCTGATAGAACTATAGAACTCTGATAGAAATATAGAACTCTATTAGAACTATAGAACTCTGATAGAAATATAGAACTCTGATAGAACTAAAGAACTCTGATAGGACTCTAGAACTCTGATAGAACAATAGAACCCCGATAGAACTAAAGAACTCTGATAGAACTATAGAGCTCTGATAGAACTATAGAACTCTGATAGAACTATAGAACTCTGATAGAAATATAGAACTCTGATAGAACTATAGAACTCTGATAGAAATATAGAACTCTGATAGAACTAAAGAACTCTGATAGGACTCTAGAACTCTGATAGAACAATAGAACCCTGATAGAACTAAAGAACTCTGATAGAACTATAGAGCTCTGATAGAACTATAGAACTCTGATAGAACTATAAAACTCTGATAGAACAATAGAACCCTGATAGAACAATAAAACTCTGATAGAACAATAGAACCCTGATAGAACTAAATAACTCTGATAGAACTGTAGAACTTTGATAGAACTATATAACTTTGATAGAACTCTGATAGAACTATAGAACTCTGACAGAACTATAGAACTTTGATAGAACTATAGAACTCTGAGAGAACTATATAACTTTGATAGAACTCTGATAGAACTATAGAACTCTGACAGAACTATAGAACTCTGATAGAACTATAGAGCTCTGATAGAACTATATAACTCTGATAGAACTAAATAACTCTGATAGAACTGTAGAACTTTGATAGAACTATATAACTTTGATAGAACTCTGATAGAACTATAGAACTCTGACAGAACTATAGAAATTTGATAGAACTATAGAACTCTGAGAGAACTATATAACTTTGATAGAACTCTGATAGAACTATAGAACTCTGATAGAAATCTGAGAACTATACTTTATACTTTTTTTATTTTTTATTATACTTTAAAATAACTGATAGAACTGACAGAACTGGGATGAAGAGCTGAAGAAGAGGAGGAGACGGGATGAAGAGCAGTCACTGTACTTTATTTCAGGGGAAACAACATTTTCTTCTGTACAATATTGAACAAACAGAAACCCTCCGACTGAACCGCTGAGAACAGGAAGTGCCGAAAGACAGTGAACACACCGCGCTGTTCTGGGATCAGTTTACTGAAATAAATAGAAACATCAACGTTTTCATAGTAGATGTAAAACATAAACAACCTAACTTCTGAACATCCTTTTAAACTGCTGCTGCTGCTATATATATTTATATTTATATATATATATATATATATATATATATATATATATATAAATATAAATATAAAATTTAAACTGATTTTACAGGATTGTGTCGATGGGCAACGAGTCTGCTGGTCCAAGTGTCCTCCAGTCCTGGACTCCCCAGTCCTGGACCCTCCAGTCACCCTGAACGTCCCGAGGGTGCCTAACTACAGGGGTCAAAGGTCATGTACGACCTATATGTTCACACAGTGAGCAGCAGCTTCAAACGAGTCATCAACAATTACAAGAATTCTAAGCCTCAAACTTCCAACATGTTTCTCATCATAACAACACTTTAGAATCCGTTCCTCATTACGATGCGTTTCTGGTGATTAGCACATAAAACCTCAGGTTGATGCTTCTGCAGATTTAAGACAAACATGTGATCAAACATGTGATGCTCTCTGGCATTCAGAACACCTTCAAACAAAGAACAACAAGAAATAAAACACTTAAATAAAAAAAGGAAACTGAAAGTCGATGCTGGAGGAGGATGATGTCACGATGATGTCATGATGATGAGAGAGGTGAGCACCATCTGAAGTCTCTCACACACTCTCTCACACACACACACACACGCACACACACACACACACGCTCTACAGGTAGTAGAACATAAATCCCAGATAGTTTTTCATGTGTACATCATCATATAAAATGGTTTTGCCATATTAACATTATAAAGGATTCTTTAAAAACAAACTCATGCTCAAATCAACATTCATTTGTACAAACTGTGCAGGTTTCATTTCCATCGCTTGGCTTCCTGCCAGATACAAACATGATATAAAAACAGAAGAAGAAGAAGAAGAAACCACTTCTTCTGTTCATATACGAACACTTTGACCCTCAACACTGAGAGGAAGAGGAGGAGGAAGAAGAAGAAGCAGGAAACCAGTGTGAAGACGTCCTGCTGAACTTTTATAAAATCAGACGACAGTAAGGTGAAAAGGTGAAAGTGTTTTGATTTCCTGAAGGTCCCTGAACATCTCTCTGCTTGTGGTTCTTTACTGTGAAACAGGAGACGATGACTCATTGAACTCTCCATCATGTTCTCTCAGACGTGTTTTCATGGCCCCAGAGAACCAGAACAAACCACAACAAACAGGAAGAGACAGAGGAAACCAACAGGAGATATTACAAAATAAAAGCATGCTTTAAATATTCACTGCAAAACCGCAACAGGAGAAAGTGTAAAGCTGAAGACCAATTTGATATGGTCTGTCTGATCTGGTATCAGTCTCACACCGGCCCACGCTGGACGGTGGAACAAGAAGCACAGCTGGAGTCCTAAACCAGCTGGGCTGGTCCCTCAGGGGGGGCGGGTCCAGCGTGGGCTGGCGTCATTGATCACCTGATCGGCAGGAGCCCAGCGTGGTCCTTTGGTTTCCGAAGAGAAGAAACTGGACGACGCTCTCGACAAGCAGGTTTAAACAGGTTTGATTGTCTTTTTGTCTGAACTGTAATTTTCAAAATAAATCAAAAGATTATTGTATTTTCATTTTTCTAATTGTTAGTTCATATAACATCATAAAACAGTGAACCAGTGACTCCGCCCCCTCTGCTGCACGAAGCGCAGCTCACTTGATTATTAAAAGGTTATTAATAAGTAATAACTCAACAACTGGTTTCCATGAGATTCTTTTTACTTGGATGGGTCGACAGAGGGACGTCACTAAATTGACTGACTCTTGAAAAGTCTGGTGCAGCAGAATGACCACGTCGGTCTTAAGAACGGATCGTTTTCACTGTTTTCTAACGTTCATCTGAACAAAACACTGTCGTTCAAGGAAAAGGAATACACAACAATGATTAATACCAATAAAAACAACAGCAGGAACTTGTGATCTCAAGATAACGTATTAAATACAATAATAAATAAATATAACAGTGTCTCTATATGGGTTATATTTCACTTTAAGATTTTATTCCCAAATATCAGGCGTCGACTCCAGTTTCTCCTCAAGCAGACGTCTCAAAGGAAAGAGGATCAACATGATTGGTAGAGGTGAGAATGTAAAGGTCTGTATATATGTATATATATATATATCATATATAAATATATAGTATATACAGTCATACACACAGCTAGTACACAGCGGGGCAGAGACATTCAGAGGCCTCTTCTTGGCATCGTTCACAGAAACAAACAGCATGAGTCGCCCTTTTTAGAATGAAACCAAACGTCACATTGTGGTAGAAAAAGTCTGTCCAGGAAGCCTTTTATTGTGAAATACAAAACAGGAACTGATGTCAGAGATCAGCGTGGCTCACCCTGTGGAGGAGGGGCCTCTCCGCCATCTTGTCCTCCTCAGCCTGAGGGTTAGCTGACTGGCCGGCAGGTGAGTATGCCATCAGAGACAGGAACCTCTCGCTAAGGGAGTCCGTGCTCCGTCCTGATTGGTCCTCTGGCCTCGTCATAGGCTCGACTCTTTAGGCGGGTAGTCCACGTTGGTTACCATGGTGACAACCGTGACGATCTCCTCGGGTCCCGTGACATTTGTGTGCCGCTGCATCTGCACGACGCGTTCCTCCACGCAGCCGGCCGACAGCCGGGCCTCGGCCTCGTGGTCCCAGCACTCCTCGATGGTCTCACAGAGGACCGCCAGACCCTGGGGGGTACCCGACAGAGACCCGTCAGAGACCACAACACACAGAGACCACACACACACACACACACAACACCTCGGTTCCAAGAAAGGTCCCGACTGAATGTATAGTAACGGTGCATGGTGGGTAATGTAGACTGACTCACAGTGTGTTTCTGCCAGCACTCTCTGAGAATCGGTCTCAGCTTCTTGTGGACCACCACCTCCTGCATGTCCTCTAGGGACGGATGCTGTCCCACCTCCTCCTCAAACGGCAGCATGTACTCGTCCAACGGACCTGGATCAGAGACAAGGGGGACCATGCGTGTAATGATGTGAATGATATGGTAACACAGATGTGTTTGAGCCCATAGAGGTTCTGGTTCTTATGGTTCTGATGGTCTTGACCTGCCCCCCCTCCGGTTTGATCTCTTACCGTCGGCAGCTTTGCAGCGCGAGGCGAGCTCCCACAGCACCAGACCCACAGCGTACATGTCGATCCTCAGGAAGGCGTCTCTCTGGAAGTTGATGGCCCCCTCCAGGACCTCCGGGGCCATGTACCTCCTGGTCCCCACCTGACACACAGACAGGATCCTGTGAGATCAGTGACTGTTCCAGGGCTCCTCCACCGTCTCAAAGTCACATTCAAGCACTTTCCAAGCATTTCCAGGTGCATTTCCATGCTTTTGATGTTATTGTCCTATAAACGGGCTGCACGGTGGTGTAGTGGGTAGCACTCTCGCCTCACAGCGAGAGGATCCCGGGTTCGACATGATGTTTGGACACAGCTTTTTACAGAAGGACCACAAATGAAAGGAAAACTAATTCCACTAACAGATCCCATAAATGGTAAATGGCCTCATTTATATAGAACTTTTATCCAAAGCGCTTTACAGTGTTGGGGTTGTAGCAGGAGCAGATTTGGTTATCAACAGTTAACTATCAATATCAATATAATTATCGGTATTAATAATTATATTTAATATATTACCATAATATAATCATGAATAAACGGGGCACCACCCTGGGATCAGGGAAAAGATAACCTAAAACTGTATTCAGTCTCAATATGAAGGTTTTATACTCACATGCCAATCATCGTGATCATTGGCATAGAAGTATAAAAACAATCTAAAAATTAAAAAGGCGTGAAATTCAAGCACTAGCCTTCACAACCTGCTGTTATCCAGTGACATATACACAACAAGCACAAGAGACCGCTAGTTATAATATAATAAGATTTATTAAAATCAGTAATAATGATCACAATCAATAACACTGGAATTAACAAAGCCTTATTACCTAACTACCTAACACACAAAGCTAAGCTTAAACAAAAGCTTAAACAAGTGTGTGTGTGCGTGTGTGTGCGTTGAGAGAGAGAGAGAGGGAGAGCTGGCTATGGGCGGCCACCAGATGGAGCTATTCCTCGCAGCGTTCAGGGGCGGAGCCACTGAGGTTCGATGGGGTAGCGAGAGAGAGAGAGAGAGAGGTGGAGCTATTCCTCGCAGCGGTCAGGGGCGGAGCCACTGAGGTCCGATGGAGTAGCGAGAGAGAGAGAGAGAGGTGGAGCTATTCCTCGCAGCGGTCAGGGGCGGAGCCACTGAGGTCCGATGGAGTAGCGAGAGAGAGAGAGAGAGAGAGAGAGAGAGAGATAGCCGTATGTAGCCACAGGATGTAGCTATGTCCCTAGCGTCCGCCGGGAACAGCTGGCTTAGGACACGTGTGTGCGGCGTGTATGTGTGTGTGTGTTAGCGGGACACAAACAAAGAGAGAGAGAATGCGCGAGCGATATTCGGAGGGACAGAAAGCGTGCCGTTATCACACGGGCTCGCGTGAATGAACTGGCGTTTATTCCGTGAGACCGGTCTTCTAACTGATAGTAGAGGCTTTCTGAGCTCGCGAATATGGCGGAGGTTAGTCGGAAACACTGTTACAGAAATCAACCCAGCGGCGATCACGATCAGCATTCACATACAGCAGCACATGAACAAACGGACTCGGCGGTCCGCGATCAGAACTTAAAACACATTAACAAGAATTACAAGCATGTCCTACACTATCGAATCTCTGCTTCTGCCCAGACAAATAGCCTCTTACTTTTGTCGATGTGAGATGCGTCGATGTGAGGGTTTCCGTCCCGTGCGGCGATGGCGTTCCTTGACGCCGGCAACGGGCGGTAGTTCGTGGGGCGCTCGTTCAGCGCCGGATCCAATTGATTGAAGAAAACCGTTAGTTATTCTTCCTTCTGCAGGAACAATCGCGTGGCTCGGCGATTTAGTCAGCTGATTTCAGACAAAGACGGGTCGAGTTATCCGTTCTGCTGGCAGCTGGGACGAAGAAAGTTTCTTCTTACCGCGGGGAACGGGAGTGTCGCGCTGTCGCGGTGGTCTCCCCGGGATCCAAAATGATAAACAAAAGAAAAATAAAACGAGTAGAGAAAAAGAGGGGAAAACAGTCTGTTGCTCGTCCAGCGAGTTTGGGGGAAAGACTGCGGCCTAGGACAAAGGGAAACGCTGCAGACGTGATCTTCACCTCCTGGCGTAACGCGAGTTACTTTGGAGAGAGAGAGTTTTCTGGTGGCCGCGGGATTTATAGCTTACGGCTGGTCCGGGGGACCCCCTGGAGTCCCATGCAGTTCGCAGCCAATGGAGCGCCAGCTGTGTGACGTCAGATCTCGTGACCAGGTGGAGGTGACACTAAAATGGTGGTTGTCGTTTTTTATCTCCTTTGTCCCATTGTCTGGCCGCATTGAGTAGGCTTTGTAGGCCGCATTCTGTAGTCCTAACGGTTAGGTCCCAACAACAGTAATGACTGACATTCACCCATTCATACACACATTCACACACTGACGGCTAGGAGGAGCCGGGGATCGAACCGGCAATCTTGCGGTTGCCAGCCAACCCGCTCTACCTCCTGAGCTAAAGCCCCCCAACTAATCACCAACTATTTTCATCATCTGTTCATCACCAAAAGTCATTTTTCATAAAGAAATGTCAGAAAATGCTGTTTTCAGTCCCTCAAATATGGAGATCTTCTTTTCTCTGTTCTATCATAGATGTCATCACATACAACACACATTTCAAGACCTTTAGTCTAAATCCAAGACCTTTTCAAACCTTGAAAACACCACACTAAAATTCAAGGGTTTTCAAGGATTTCCAGCACCTGTACCAACCCTGTCTTTTGATTACTCATCAGTCGCTGCTTCACGTTTGTGTGGCTGATGTTTGAACTTGAGAACTACAAACAGGAAGTGTACAGTTCCTCCGACAGGTAGACTCACCTGTCCATGTGTGTCTCCAGGAGATTTCCCCGCCTCAAACCGGAGAGCGAGGCCGAAGTCAGCGATGCAGGCGGTCAGGTTGGACTTCAGCAGCACGTTCTTGCTCTTAAAGTCCCTGGAAACACAGACAGAGTGAGACCTCCCCTTGGACCGCTGCACCCGTGGGGGCATGTCCGTCTGCCGGCGCTCACCTGTGTGCCACGGCGGGCTTGTGTCCGTCCTTGTGTCCGGGGATGTCCTCGTGGAGGTAGGCCAGACCCCGAGCCATGGTCTGGGCGATGAGACACAGGTCAGACCAGGACAGGATGTTGGCCTTCAGGTAGTCCGTCAAAGAGCCCTGAGACCATAATAGAAACACTTATCTCAGCACTATTTTTACATATCATTGTTTTAGCATTATCATCATTCATAATAATAAAGTGTAACTGAATCATGTTTATTTGGTGAATGTAGAGCATCTGCATTGAGCATCCAGCAGGCGGCGCTGTTACCTTCTCATGGTAGGCCGTAATGAGCCACAGCTCCAGGTCCAGGTTGCTGCCCCTCTTCTCCGCTCCGAGGAACTGCAGCAGGTTCTCATGTTGGATCCCGTTCAGGGTGAAGATCTCAAACTCATTCTGCCACGACTGTTTGTCCTGAAGGGCCGCAAACACAGAGGTCAAAGGTCACCGCCTTACTGACAGAAGGATCACATCCTTCATCTGATTCTTACAAAAATAAATTATAAAGAAAAGTGTGTGTGTGTGTGTGTGTTTCATCTTAAAGCATTAATCCCCCCGAGGCTGACTGGGGCCTCGGCCAATCAGCATCCAGTAAACTCCTTTTGACCTCAATTGACCACACACACACACACACTGACAGCAGGGTGTGTGTGTGTGTGTGTGTGTGTGTGTGTGTGTGTGTGTGTGTGTGATGCACAGTGGTGCGTTCGAGGACCTGGATGGGGAAGATCTTGACAGCGACGTATTCACTGAGCAGCCGAGCCTTCCACACACAGCCGAAACGCCCCCTGGCTTTGATCTCCAGTAACTGCAGCGGCTTCTGGCCCAGGATGGGGGAGGGGGGCAGAGGACCCGGGTCCTGGAACAAAGACATGGACAACATGAGAGACTGCAGGGACCGATCTGGTCCTGGAGGGTAAAACATGTTCAGGTTGATTCATACTTCATGTTTGTTTCTGAATATGAAAATTACAGCTTTCTGTCAGTAACTGTGACATCATGAACCAGATGAGCAGCTGATGAGAACTGCAGGTGTGGGCAGTACTGCAGTATCACAGTACTACAGGTAAGATTCTCTTTACCGTCATAAATCCAGATGCTGATCTTTCTATGATGCTGTACTGATGTGTTGTAGTGACCAGCAGTCGCCACCAGAGGTCAGTGTCTCTACAGTGGAACAGGAAGCTGAGCTAACAAAGATGGAGACTCAGGGCCCTAGTTTCGTAGACTAGGCGTAGTCAGTGCGCAGCGCACCTGCGCCACGCCGAAGGGGTGTGTCCGCCTGGACTTTGCAAGTTTCGTGCACCGCGCAGGCACACCTCCCGTCACTCCCACCGGCGCAAGTGGGAAAGAGGGAGGAGAAGAAGGCGTGAGTGGGAGATGAGGAGGAGACGAGGCGTGGACTGGGATTAATACAGCCGATTCAGATCTTCACCAATCAAATGAGCTCCTCTCCTCTCCTTTAATGCGTTAGGGGAGGTTCAGTGCAAGTTCCGTCACTTGACAACCCGATGACAGAAGCAGCGCCGCCGCTCCCACCACGCTCATCACGCGCTGTGCGCGCGTATCATAATAATAACAATGCCGATATTATAAAAAAACAGGAGAGAGAGAGGGAGATGTTTTGGTCCGAGAGGCTGAGTTTCCGTTACGCGTGCCATCCGCCTTTGATCTGACGTCAGATGTGGGGACAATCTATACAGATATAAATTCACGTGTTGATTCAATTAGTTGCATTAAATAGTGTTTGTTGTGATTATTTATTGCATTTAAATGTGCCTGGAACTGTGGAAACCTGCCTGTGAGGTCTCGGTGACGTGTGCGCACTGCGCGCCGGTCAGCCACTCCACCAGCTGTGATTCGCATTGAATGAATGGACTTTATTTACGCCTTGCGCCGAGAGTAGACTAGGTTGGAGCTGGCGGGCTTTGGGCGAAGTCTCGGCGAGGCTTTTTGCCACGAAACTTCCGCTACGCCAAGCTGAATCTGTGAAGCCTCCCCCTGCTGCGCCGCCACACCCATCTTGGCGCAGGCGATCCACCAAACTGCCAAACTGACCATGCGCAAGGCTGCGCGGGTCGAAACTTGCATTACGCCGGCTCCGCCACCCTGCGCTGCGCCACGAAACTAGGGCCCTAAGTGTTTCCATCTTTTGTTGCCTTATAAAGCTGATAATTTATAGTGGGGAGGTCGGAGCCTCTCCTCCGTGTGTTGAAGGTGACTCAGTCGCATGTTTGTCTTGTAAATGTCTCTTATTGAATGTCGGCTTTGAGACGGTTACAGGTGCAGATCAGCTATACAGGTTCTAAATAATGGAAGGGCCAATCCCTGGTTTATGGAAGACCATGATGTAACCAAGAAGACCAGGATGTAACCAAGGAGACCACGGTGTAACCAAGAAGACCAGGCTGTAACCTTGGAGACCACGGTGTAACCAAGAAGACCACGGTGTAACCAAGAAGACCAGGAAGTAACCAAGAAGACCAGGATGTAACCAAGAAGACCAGGGTGTAACCAAGAAGACCAGGAAGTAACCAAGAAGACCAGGATGTAACCAAGAAGACCAGGGTGTAACCAAGAAGACCAGGCTGTAACCTTGGAGACCACGGTGTAACCAAGAAGACCACGGTGTAACCAAAAAGACCAGGATGTAACCAAGAAGACCAGGATGTAACCAAGAAGTCCACGGTGTAACCTTGGAGATCACGGTGTAACCAAGAAGACCACGGTGTAACCTTGGAGATCACGGTGTAACCAAGAAGACCACGGTGTAACCAAGAAGACCACGGTGTAACCAAAAAGACCAGGATGTAACCTTGGAGACCACGGTGTAACCAAGAAGACCGGGGTGTAACCAAGAAGACCACGGTGTAACCAAGAAGACCACGGTGTAACCAAAAAGACCAGGATGTAACCAAAAAGACCAGGATTAGGGCTGCAGCTATCGATTCTTTTTGTAATCGATTAATTTAGCACTTTATCGATCGATTAATCGAGGAAATCGGATAAAAAAAATTGTGTTTTTAAACAACCAAAACAAATAATGCATAACGAAAATGATGTGGCTGTAAAATGATCAAGCATTTCTAAAAAAAATAAACAGAGGTATTCATTCCAACTCCAAAATTTGGCTCCAAAACTAAGCCCATTTATTAAGTGCCAGTGAGAATTTAACAACAATACAGTTAAATCAACTTGGATAAAACATGGATAACATTTAATTTACGTTTTGTTTTGCCAGCAATGGCCCTTTCCTCTCCCTGCCCTAAATATGTGTGTATATAGTGTACTTCTTCTGTGCCATTTATGTATTTAGCTTTCTCTATCACTACAGTAACTGTTTGACCATTCTTTTCTCTGCTTTGAACTCCTCCGTCCGTTTGGGCAAACACAACAACTCACAGCCAAGCGTAAATCAGGCTTTCCGATTGGCTGTAAAAGCCGCTACGGGAGCCAATACGAGCGTCCGATGCATAAACGTAACTCTATACGTCACTCGCAAGATGGCGGGTGAGAAGTGATCGATATACATAAACAAAACGGAGAAATGCGCCACGGAGACGAGGAGACATCTAGTCACACATTTTACTACTTTACGCATTCGTTTTGTTGTCAGAAATAAATCGCTCACATGGGCAAGCAGGATACCGTTGTTTAGCCCCGATACTCTCTGTCGTTTACGGACATTCTGAGTCTGACTTTCCGCCATCGCGCCAACTAAATTCAGAATGAATGACCGTGTATGACGCGCTGGTGTGCTTCCTGAACAACGGTCCGTGTGGAACAATCGGATCCCTGCACATAGGCGCGTCATAGGAATTTAACGAGGCTTCGAGGCAGATGTTTTGCCTCGAGGAATTTTCATAATCGAGTTAATCGAGTAACTCGATGAATCGTTGCAGCCCTAACCAGGATGTAACCTTGGAGACCGCGGTGTAACCAAGAAGACCGCGGTGTAACCAAGAAGACCGCGGTGTAACCAAGAAGACCACGGTGTAACCAAAAAGACCAGGATGTAACAAAGAAGACCAGGATGTAACCTTGGAGACCAGGATGTAACCTTGGAGACCACGGTGTAACCAAAAAGACCAGGATGTAACCAAAAAGACCAGGATGTAACCAAGAAGACCAGGGTGTAACCAAGAAGTCCACGGTGTAACCAAGAAGTCCACGGTGTAACCAAGGAGAACACGGTGTAACCAAGGAGAACACGGTGTAACCAAGGAGAACACGGTGTAACCAAAAAGACCAGGATGTAACCAATAAGACCACGTGTAACCAAGAAGACCACGGTGTAACCAAAAAGACCAGGATGTAACCAAGAAGACTAGGATGTAACCAAGAAGACCACGGTGTAACCAAGGAGACCACGGTGTAACCAAGAAGACCAGGATGTAACAAAGAAGACCAGGATGTAACCTTGGAGACCAGGATGTAACCTTGGAGACCACGGTGTAACCAAAAAGACCAGGATGTAACCAAGAAGACCAGGATGTAACCTTGGAGACCAGGATGTAACCTTGGAGACCACGGTGTAACCAAGAAGACCAGGATGTAACCTTGGAGATCACGGTGTAACCAAGAAGACCACGGTGTAACCAAAAAGACCAGGATGTAACCAAGAAGACCAGGATGTAACCAAGAAGTCCACGGTGTAACCAAGAAGTCCACGGTGTAACCAAGGAGACCACGATGTAACCAAGGAGACCACGGTGTAACCAAGAAGACCACGGTGTAACCAAAAAGACCAGGATGTAACCTTGGAGACCACGGTGTAACCAAGAAGACCAGGATGTAACCAAGAAGACTAGGATGTAACCAAGAAGACCAGGATGTAACCAAGAAGACAACGGTGTAACCAAGAAGACAACGGTGTAACCAAAAAGACCAGGATGTTACCAAGAAGACTAGGATGTAACCAAGAAGACCAGGATGTAACCTTGGAGACCACGGTGTAACCAAGAAGACCACGGTGTAACCAAGAAGACCAGGATGTAACCAAGAAGTCCACGGTGTAACCAAGGAGACCACGGTGTAACCAAGGAGACCACGGTGTAACCTTGGAGACCACGGTGTAACCAAGAAGACCACGGTGTAACCAAAAAGACCAGGATGTAACCAAGAAGACCAGGATGTAACCTTGGAGACCAGGATGTAACCTTGGAGACCACGGTGTAACCAAGAAGACCGCGGTGTAACCAAGAAGACCACGGTGTAACCAAGAAGACCACGGTGTAACCAAAAAGACCAGGATGTAACCAAGAAGACCAGGATGTAACCAAGAAGACCAGGATGTAACCAAGAAGACCAGGATGTAACCTTGGAGACCACGGTGTAACCAAGAAGACCGCGGTGTAACCAAGAAGACCACGGTGTAACCAAGAAGACCACGGTGTAACCAAAAAGACCAGGATGTAACCAAGAAGACCAGGATGTAACCTTGGAGACGAGGATGTAACCTTGGAGACCACGGTGTAACCAAGAAGACCAGGATGTAACCAAGAAGACCACGGTGTAACCAAGAAGACCACGGTGTAACCAAAAAGACCAGGATGTAACCAAGAAGACTAGGATGTAACCAAGAAGACCACGGTGTAACCAAGGAGACCACGGTGTAACCAAGAAGACCAGGATGTAACAAAGAAGACCAGGATGTAACCTTGGAGACCAGGATGTAACCTTGGAGACCACGGTGTAACCAAAAAGACCAGGATGTAACCAAGAAGACTAGGATGTAACCAAGAAGACCAGGATGTAACCTTGGAGATCACGGTGTAACCAAGAAGACCACGGTGTAACCAAGAAGACCACGGTGTAACCAAAAAGACCAGGATGTAACCAAGAAGACCAGGATGTAACCAAGAAGTCCACGTGTAACCAAGAAGTCCACGGTGTAACCAAGGAGACCACGATGTAACCAAGGAGACCACGGTGTAACCAAGAAGACCACGGTGTAACCAAAAAGACCAGGATGTAACCTTGGAGACCACGGTGTAACCAAGAAGACCAGGATGTAACCAAGAAGACTAGGATGTAACCAAGAAGACCAGGATGTAACCAAGAAGACAACGGTGTAACCAAGAAGACCACGGTGTAACCAAAAAGACCAGGATGTTACCAAGAAGACTAGGATGTAACCAAGAAGACCAGGATGTAACCTTGGAGACCACGGTGTAACCAAGAAGACCACGGTGTAACCAAGAAGACCAGGATGTAACCAAGAAGTCCACGGTGTAACCAAGGAGACCACGGTGTAACCAAGGAGACCACGGTGTAACCTTGGAGACCACGGTGTAACCAAGAAGACCACGGTGTAACCAAAAAGACCAGGATGTAACCAAGAAGACCAGGATGTAACCTTGGAGACCAGGATGTAACCTTGGAGACCACGGTGTAACCAAGAAGACCGCGGTGTAACCAAGAAGACCACGGTGTAACCAAGAAGACCACGGTGTAACCAAAAAGACCAGGATGTAACCAAGAAGACCAGGATGTAACCAAGAAGACCAGGATGTAACCAAGAAGACCAGGATGTAACCTTGGAGACCACGGTGTAACCAAGAAGACCGCGGTGTAACCAAGAAGACCACGGTGTAACCAAGAAGACCACGGTGTAACCAAAAAGACCAGGATGTAACCAAGAAGACCAGGATGTAACCTTGGAGACGAGGATGTAACCTTGGAGACCACGGTGTAACCAAGAAGACCAGGATGTAACCAAGAAGACCACGGTGTAACCAAGAAGACCACGGTGTAACCAAAAAGACCAGGATGTAACCAAGAAGACTAGGATGTAACCAAGAAGACCACGGTGTAACCAAGAAGACCAGGATGTAACAAAGAAGACCAGGATGTAACCTTGGAGACCAGGATGTAACCTTGGAGACCACGGTGTAACCAAAAAGACCAGGATGTAACCAAGAAGACCAGGATGTAACCTTGGAGACCAGGATGTAACCTTGGAGACCACGGTGTAACCAAGAAGACCAGGATGTAACCTTGGAGATCACGGTGTAACCAAGAAGACCACGGTGTAACCAAAAAGACCAGGATGTAACCAAGAAGACCAGGATGTAACCAAGAAGTCCACGGTGTAACCAAGAAGTCCACGGTGTAACCAAGGAGACCACGATGTAACCAAGGAGACCACGGTGTAACCAAGAAGACCACGGTGTAACCAAAAAGACCAGGATGTAACCTTGGAGACCACGGTGTAACCAAGAAGACCAGGATGTAACCAAGAAGACTAGGATGTAACCAAGAAGACCAGGATGTAACCAAGAAGACAACGGTGTAACCAAGAAGACCACGGTGTAACCAAAAAGACCAGGATGTTACCAAGAAGACTAGGATGTAACCAAGAAGACCAGGATGTAACCTTGGAGACCACGGTGTAACCAAGAAGACCACGGTGTAACCAAGAAGACCAGGATGTAACCAAGAAGTCCACGGTGTAACCAAGGAGACCACGGTGTAACCAAGGAGACCACGGTGTAACCTTGGAGACCACGGTGTAACCAAGAAGACCACGGTGTAACCAAAAAGACCAGGATGTAACCAAGAAGACCAGGATGTAACCTTGGAGACCAGGATGTAACCTTGGAGACCACGGTGTAACCAAGAAGACCGCGGTGTAACCAAGAAGACCACGGTGTAACCAAGAAGACCACGGTGTAACCAAAAAGACCAGGATGTAACCAAGAAGACCAGGATGTAACCAAGAAGACCAGGATGTAACCAAGAAGACCAGGATGTAACCTTGGAGACCACGGTGTAACCAAGAAGACCGCGGTGTAACCAAGAAGACCACGGTGTAACCAAGAAGACCACGGTGTAACCAAAAAGACCAGGATGTAACCAAGAAGACCAGGATGTAACCTTGGAGACGAGGATGTAACCTTGGAGACCACGGTGTAACCAAGAAGACCAGGATGTAACCAAGAAGACCACGGTGTAACCAAGAAGACCACGGTGTAACCAAAAAGACCAGGATGTAACCAAGAAGACCAGGATGTAACCAAGAAGTCCACGGTGTAACCAAGGAGACCACGGTGTAACCAAGGAGACCACGGTGTAACCTTGGAGACCAGGATGTAACCAAGAAGTCCACGGTGTAACCAAGGAGACCACGGTGTAACCAAGGAGACCTTGGACACTAGAAACAATGTCAAAGTGAACACAGAAGTATTAATCCAGCTTTGTGACAGATTTAATAATCATGCACATCATAAACATGGAGACAACATCCGTCAAAAACAACATCAACAACACAGAAATAAATACAAACAAACATGTCAGAGAAACAAAGAGGCAAGTGTGTTTTCAAAATAAAGGTCAGGCTGGAGGATGATGCAAAACCAAAAGGCAAACCCAAAACAGGAGAAGACGACAATAAAGGAATGGAAGAAAGCAACGTTTGATCTTCTTACCTCGATCATTATATGAAAGGCGTGCTGAGAGGCAGAGAGAGTTTAGAGTCAGACATGAGGAGGAAGGAGGAGGTGGAGGAGAAGGAGGAGAAGAAGAAGCAGAAGGAGGAGAAGTAGGAGGAGAAAAAGGAGGAGGAGGAGGAGGAGGAGAAGAAGGAGGAGAAAAAGGAGGAGGAGGAGGAGAAGAAGAAGAAGAACGATCTGATCTGAAAGTTGACCTTGATGCGATTCAGGTGGTTCAACATTTTAATATCTTGATTGATTAGTATTTATCAATGTGTGAGACTGTTGCATGGCTGACAGGTCCTCTGAAACCTACTGGTCCCAGAACCAGGTCCAGGACTAGAGGAGGACACCAGACGGACTTTAGCTGACAAGTTTGTTTTGGACCCCATCTACTGGAGGTCAAACACCACACACACTAACAACATGGACGTGTGTGTGTGTGTCTCACCTGCGTGGGCACCAGGACAGGTGGGTAGGCCAGTTTGTGATGTCGGTACATCCAGAAGGAGAAGAGGACGATGGCGGTGACGGCCATGATGGGAACCAGTGAGTACATCAGCGTGGTCAGAACTGGAGTCTTGGACGTCACCGGTTTGTTTGTGGCTACGGCACGCAGAGAGGGACAAACGAGGGAGGTCAATAAGGTCAAGGATTACAAGAAGAAAGTCCTATTAGGAGAATAAACCCGAATGCTTCCAGACAAAAGTTATGATTTTATGAGAAACATATAATCTTAATGTTCAGAGCCAATTCATTCTGCATCTATGAACGATTTGATAGACACAAACCCAAGTCCTAGTGAAGCGGATCAGGTCCAGCAGAGACCCAGGTGAAGGAGGGACCAGGTCACTTACTTGGGATCTGCGGCAGGTTCCCGTCGGGGCTGTAGAAGAACTTCTCGTTGCACAGACTTCCTTCACAGCAGCAGAAGAAGACTTCGGGAGCATCTTTCTTCTCCACACATTCGTTCCTGTCGTCAACAACAACAACATCAGGCTGGAGGGCTCCACTCCTCAGTCTCACAGCTCCAACACCTGAACCCCTCCACGGTGGTTCTGTCACTACTTTACAGTGAACGGAGGTGGTTCTGGATCTCCCCTACTGCCAGTTCTCCCAGGAGACCCTTATAGTGTCCCCTACTCCCAGGAGACCCTTATAGTGTATCCTACTGCCAGTTCTCCCAGGAGACCCTTATAGTGTCCCCTACTCCCAGGAGACCCTTATAGTGTATCCTACTGCCAGTTCTCCCAGGAGACCCTTATAGTGTCCCCTACTCCCAGTTCTCCCAGGAGACCCTTATAGTGTCCCCTACTCCCAGTTCTCCCAGGAGACCCTGATACACCGGTTGGCACTAATGCTCTCAGTTAGCGGTAAATGAGAAGTGAGCGATCGAAGTCGGAGGATGACATCACTAACCTGTCATAGCAGTTGACGTCGTCTAGCCAGCAGCCCTGTTTGACCACCTGAACCACTCCAGATACATTCTTCCAGGTGGCGAAGCAGTGAAGTCTCTTATCCTTCTCCCCGAGGCAGGAGACCACCCCACTGATGTTCCCCCGACCCTCCAGCCCCGAGGAGGAGGAGGAGGAGGAGGAGGAGGAGGGGTGGTAGTTGTAGTGGACACACTTCTGAGTGTCTGAGCGACCCAGGATGGCACCTGAGGACGAGACAGGAGGAGAAGTGATTGATGCTGAGATCAATCAACAGCAAAGAGGATTGATCCGTCACATGTTGGATCACAGGACAACAGAGGATTCAGGAGCAGTCCATTAATAGATGATACATTTCTCTCGGTTGTTATTGTTACGTTAGCTGCTGGATCAATATCTATATTGATCCCAGTGATCGTGTTTCTTCACTTCACATGTTTAGAAGAAATGAAGAATAAATAGGAGTTGTTTCTTTAAAAAAATCCTCCTCAGTTGGAGTTGAGACGGGTTTTACCTGACAGTACTTTATAAAGCACAAGTACAAATGCAAGTACAGGTACAAGTACTTCCTGCAGGCCATCACTGATCAATTCTGAGCATCAGTCATACGCTGTCAATAACCCTCCAACACCCAAACATCCACTGCTGCAGTTCAATTCGATTTTCAGTTTTTAATGTGCAATTTAACTTGAACAATACAATTAAATCACACCAGCTAGTATGATGTCATCTTATATCCATGTATATTAATATGGATATCCTTTCAGTGTGTACTTCTTTAACACACTTTAACACATTTGATTTATTATTATTATTATTGTATGTATTTATAGAACACGATAGATATAAATATGACATGAAATGAACAGTCCTATTCTGTACTGTCCTCATCCCTCGCTGGTAGTTCCACGTCTGTACATTGAGACACATTCCTTCTATATGAATGAAGACACAGCCATTAAAGTGGATTCTGATGTCACAGGACATCATGGAGGTCTGTGATTGGCTGTGAGAATCAGAGACACTAATAGATGTGTACTGATACTGGAGAAACAAAGACACAGAAAACCACCAGACAGCCTGGAAACCATGACTGAGACTAAACCGAATCCATGTAGACCACCAAACCAGCACCATGCAGCCCAGTCTCTAACAATCCGGACCCCTCCTGGACCCAAATAAAACCACTAAACCATCACCAGCACCATGTAGGTAGATGCAGCCCAGTCCGGAACAATCCAGACCCCTGCTGGACTCAAATAAAACCACTAAACCATCACCAGCACCATGTAGGTAGATGCAGCCCAGTCTGGAACAATCCAGACCCCCTGCTGGACCCAAATAAAACCACTAAACCATCACCAGCACCATGTAGGTAGATGCAGCCCAGTCCGGAACAATCTAGACCCCCTGCTGGACATAAACCCCTACGTTAACATTTGATCATGGCGACCAAAGAGAATCTCTCAACTTGAACACTCATATGAATCACACTAATCCTCATCTACCAACAATTAAAATCCAGAATTAATTCCAGAACTAACTAACTAACTAAAGTCCGACCTTCAAGGCTGAGTGATGACATCATGAAAACCACAAAAACTTTCTTGAGTGATATCCAGCTCAGAGACCTCCAGACGAGACCTGGGGTCCGTTTCACAAAGCAGGTTTAGTGAAAACCTTGAGTTAGTTAACCCTGAGATGAGGGAAACTCTGGTTTTTCGGTTTCACAAAGCCAGTTCAGCATAAATCTGAGTCAGTTACCCGGTAACATACTCCGTGAACCTAACCTGCTCGCTAGCAGGTTTGCTTCAACAAACCCTGAGTTTCTCCTACATGTCTCCGCCTTTTTCCGGAATCTGAACCAACTCTGAAAAAATGTGCCGTCCTTTCATCGTCAACCTAATCGATATGGAAATAAAAGTGATTCTAGCAGCTTTGCGTCGGGAGAGGATTTTGATTACCTTTCCTTCCAATCACATTAGATATTATCTAAACAATATTCTCCGACATTTTCAACATTTCATATCGCGGACATAATCCGCAACCAGATTCTTTGCGGAGCTAGCGTTTTTGCGAACAGGAGATTTATGAAATGTTTAAGTACATTTCTGTGTTGACATACCTGCTTATATTTACTGTTTAATATGTGAAATATGATTAAAATCATATGCCTTAGTCAACGTATTTGCGCAATATTCTTCTGCTTTCAACTGACGCTACTTTCTTTCTGTGCCTGGGGGGGATTACACCCAATGAAAATGATAATTCATTCAAAGAACTGCCTTGTGAATTACGGGAGTTGAACCCCGTTCCCCTGCACCGTGGGCGGTGTTGCTAACCGTTAAGCCCTGATTATGCTTCCGCGTAGTGATAACGCAACGGCAACGCAACGGCCACGCAGTTGCTGGGACACCGTGATGGTTCTGCGTTGGGTTTACGTGTCGAAATGCAATTCAATGCCACACCGGGAAAGGGCGCTATGTTTTTTGTAAAGACTGACCGACCGACCGAGACTCTTGGCGTATATCGTCGTAGCCTCGTTATAGCCTATTTGTTTACTTTCCGGCTTTAAACGTCCACATTTTTTCAGAACTTGGTGTTTTATTTCTTTGTGCAAAAGCGAGAAGGTGCAAACAATAAAACGAGGTGAGAACAATAAAACAAGGTGCAAACAATAAAACGAGGTGCAAACAATAAAAGTAGCCTTTTAAAAGTTTAAATGGCGGTGTTTATGAGTGGAAACCGGATAGCGTCTCCAGCGGATGTAGTTAGCGGACCAATCACAGCCAATGCCGCTGCGTTGGCGTTGCGTTGGTGTTGCGTCGCCTCGACGCGCGTCTAGGATTTTTGGGAGGCACACGTCAGGCCCTTGCGTCGGACGCAAGGGGGGTCCGCAAGGACGTAAGGGGTCCGCAAGCCCCCTTGCGTTGTGTCGACGCGGAAGCATAACTCACCCTTTACACCACAGTGTCGCTCTGCAAGGTTGAAAATAAAGACTTATTACCTTTAGATCAATCGACTGTTTCATTCAGTTATACACATTAGATCGGGCCGTAATTGTCTGTCACGCCAACTATCGCTACTTTGCTGCAGTTACGTTGCTCCACTTTCTCAGGATGAGCTTGTTTTCTACATACCGGTAAACACTCAGTAATATCTAATAACGCTCTCCCGGTTGCCATGGTGAATCGTAGTATCGGAGCTCCATTGATGATGGCTTTGTAGAGTCGGCAGGCACGCGCGTAACTCAGAGTTTACATACTCAGAGTTGACTGAACTAATTCAAAACCACTGTTCTGAAACCGAAAACTCAGAGTTGCCCATCTCAGAGTTGGTCAACTCAGAGTTCAGGGTTAGGTTCAGAGTTTGTTGAACCTGCTTTGTGAAACGGGCCCCTGGTCTGTCTCCTGACAGGAGAAACATCACCAACATCAACAATACACACTCACTACTGGATTATTAACCTACAATTAACAATCATAATATTAATAAATATATACACACACACACACACACATTTTTTTTTTATATATATATAAATATATATATACACACACACACACACACACACACACACACACACACATACCGGTATATATTTAGTGTAGTGTAATGTATAGTATAAGAGTACGTATGTGGATGAATGACAGTTTGTTGTTGTTTTCTGCTTCTTGTCTCAGCGTTTGCTGAGAGATAAGACGGGAACATCAAACAGCAAGGAACTGATTATTAGATCTCTGAACCAATCAACTAATAACCAAATCAATGAGAGCTTTGAGCTCCAGATAAAACGGAACCTTGCCGGAACGACGAGGCTCTGCTTCGGCATTAATCAGGATGTTTCATGTCTCTAACTTTTGATCAACTAAACTAATAACGATGACAGAGCTGGGTGTGTGTAGTGCATGAGAAGTGGACCCGGACCCAGTGTGGACCGCCAGGTGGACTCACCTGAGGAGCAGGAGATGAGGAAGATACCGAAGGCCAGTTTGGTCGCTGATCCCATGGTGGATCTGTACATATAAACCTGGTTTTACTGATCGGATTAGCGTCCCTTTAAACCGGCTGCGTGTACCAGACCTGGGACGCTGTGCTGGTCTACACGGAGAAGAACTATGAGCACCGAGAGCTGGAAACGGAACCGGGTCAGGTTCCCGAGACGGACTCGCCTGTGTAGTATATCAGCGGGATTCCGACTCTCTGCGCCGGGATGAGAGCGCGCTGAGCAGGCCGGTCCACCGGGGGATCACCGGTAATGTCATTAACGTTTAACGGTCCGAGGGCTTTTTCGCCGGCGTCCAGCGGGACATGTCCGTCGGTGAGCGCTGGTTTCCGGAGCGGGATTACCGTCGAACGAAGCTCCGGGTAGTTCGCTGCCTTGCCGTCGGACTGCTGCTTCAACGGTACCGGGCTCGGTCGCGTCCGGGCGACGTTAGACCCGTTCAGGTGTTCAACATGTCGGCGGGGTCCAATAAGTAGTCCACCATCGGGGTCAATGTTACCGAGTCCTCAGTCCGCCGCAGACGACCCGAGCTCGGTCATCGGACACCTAGCCGGCCCGGCTAGCCGTTAGCTTAGCACCGCGGCTAGCGGCGGACTGGTTTCCTCAAAGGAGAAGCTTTAAGGCTCAGACCCGAACCGTCCAGACCTCCCTCGGTGTGGACAAGGATCCGCCCGTCGACTAAGTGACTCGGGACCGACCAGAAAGAAAACCTCCGAGGCTCGTTCCTCTCGGTCCGCCTCGCGTCACTCCGTCGGCGCCTGAACCAGCAGAGGGAAGATGGCCTCCTCGCTCAGATTATTTTTGTTTTTTGATTTCCCCCCCCTCCTTCTTCCATAGGAATCCGTGAGCGCGTAGGGATAGGGTGACTGACGGCAGTAGTGGCCAATAGGAATGCGTAGAAGGAGTTCACGCGGATGCTTTCACCAATCGCGCGCGGCGTCCTGACGCAGGACGGCTGGAATGCCACAGAAGCCCCGCCCCCTGTCAGAGCGAGCAGCGGGCCGTCGGCCGACATGAGCCCCGTAAATCAGAGAGAAAACACCGATACACGTCCAGCACAACCACAATCATGTGTAATGGAAGTTTATTAGTTTATTTAGCAGAATACATTCAACACAGAGTCCAACACTTAAGGCCAAAGATATCCCGTCTATGGAAGACACGTCGCACAAGGAAAAGGCAACATAATAAAACAATCAAAGTTATGAAACACCAACGTCAACATGAAGTCAAAATTAGGTGGCAATATTTATATAATTTGGGCTAATGAATGAACATGTCAAAGCAGAAAGGAGAAAAGCATGGCTCTGTTTGGAATAACACATTTAAAATATTATTATTGTTGTTCTTCTCAGTCGACCGTTTTAAAGCCTGCAGGAAATGTCACTTGATGTTGCTAAATTATGTTGCATGCTAATTTACTTCCGGCTCTGGGTAGTGAAGCCCATGCTGCAAGTCCTTAAAGGAGTCATCACCTGGTTTTATACGTATCCAGCCCCCCTTGGATCGCTTTGGATCAATTCGTAAAACTTATTAGAAAAAAAAAAAAAAAATTTAATCAAACATTGAGCTTGTTCTGACCCTTTTTCGTACCGCGATTTTATCACGCGAGATTACGCGCGAGGTTTTGACTGGTCCGGATGTGCATTGTATAATATGTAATGAGGCGCGCGTTGATTCGCCGCAGGAAGGACAGAGCCGGGGGTGCTTGCCTGCATGCAGACTCCAAAACATAATGGCGGCGCTTCGGCGATTTCAGGTAGCGGACGGGGCGGGGTTGGGTGGTGAAAGAGGGGTGGGCTTATGCAAGTAGCCGCCACGGTGACGTCACCGAAGGCGCAGAATCAAAATCTCGTGCTTTAGGAATGCACACCCTTGTGTGCTATTCCTGTTCGGAAAAAGAGCAGAAGCGAAAAAACGGCGCCACTTTCAAACTCCAGCCTTTCTGGCAAGTTTCAACTGAGGTCAAACACAGATATGCATGTTTTAACAAGAGAAATTGCGATTTCCAGGTGATGACTCCTTTAAAGCTGCATCCTCCCTGCTGGCCACCAGGGGGCGACTCCTCTCTAGTTGTATAGAAGTCTATGAGAAAATGGTCCTACTTCACTCTGCTGGCCACCAGGGGGCGACTCCTCTCTGGTTGTATAGAAGTCTATGAGAAAATGGTCCTACTTCTCTCTTGATGTATTATCTCAGTAAACATTGTAAACATGAGTTTATGTCTCAATCTCTAGTTTCAAGTCTTCTTCAATCCAGCATGATGTTCATTTAGTACAGTATGGTCCATTTAGAGTCCACCAGACCAGGAAGCAGGGGATGCTTTAGGGGGCGGGGCTTACCTGCTGATTGACAGGTCACTACCTTAGCTACTAAGATGACTTTAACACTTAGCTGTAAAGTTGAATCTTGAATAATGAAGCTTACTTTGTTAGCAGCTTCACACCAGAATCCACATGGATCCAGATCCAGAAAGGGTGCTGCTTGGGGTGCTGGTGTTCATCAGATCCACCCGTCGCTCCTCCACACTCCATATATGGTCACTTCCTTCATCGGTTGCAAGAATCGGGGCTTTAACTGTCCACAAACTGACAGGCGACGTCACCATGACGACATCCACGTCTTCTATACATTCTATATATGATGTCATGATGTAATTACATACAAGATTTAGTTTTTTAAGACAAGCAAAGCTAAATTGCTTGTTTACTTGTTAATCACATCTATTTTTCTTCTTTTCAGACATTCAATATTTATTGAAGTTTATCATGAATGTTGTTGAATAAATGAATGTTGTTTGTGAGAATGTATTCGACAGTTTGATATATTTGACATGTCATTTTAATTCTTATTTTATTTTTTTGTAACATGTTCAAAATAAATATTTACAAATGAAGTGAAACAAAATTATTCAGATTTATCCCAGAGAACTGGGTGACAGAACTGGCTGACTGAATGCTGACTGAATGCTGTGTCCCGCCCACTGGACCGTCCAGAGAGCCTGATAGGTTCACGGACAAGCATGGGAGCGGAGGTCAGCTCCGTCCACCGAGGTTTTACAAAGCCAATTTAGAAGTGAGTGAGAACGTGTCTCCACTGCTTCTGCTTTGTCACACAAACATATCCAGTTTGTATCGATGTGGCTGTAGTGTGTACATGTACACACACATGTATATATATATATATATATATATACACACATATATGTAGACACTTGTGTATATTCTACACGTCTCCCGGCTGCAGGTTGCTCGTTGCGGCCTCGTCGTGTGCAGTGAGAAAGACAGTGGGGGAGTTACACAACGGGAGACTGACCTCGATTCGATCACAAATGGACAGATCAATTCTGACCCATCATATATAATCCCTCTCCTATAATCCACACTAATCTTATTCTGTAGTAGCGTGGTGTTCACTGCTGCTCACTAAGTCCTCTGTCCAGCAGCAGGAAACGAGCAAAGTAGCTCACCTTCACTAGTTCAGTGATCCAGTCTAGTTCAGTTGTGTGTTCTGGGATCAGCTCCAGCTAAAGTCTTCCTCTCCAACTTCAGATAGAGACTGACCTGAGCTCCTGCTCGGACCTTGGACCAGGAAGTCCTGGAGCAGGATGAGTTCTGTGTGATGTCTAATCTGAGACCATTTGAGTCCTGGTCTATGTGGTGGAGATGTGTCCGGTGGGTGGGGGATTAGAGCTACTCCCAGATCAGATCTGAGAGCAGCTCTGAGATCAGATCTGAGATCAGATCTGCTGAACAGTGGGACAGGGAGACATGCCATTGTGTTTCTGCAGGCTGGATAAAGTTGGGCTGCTCTGCATTCCTCTGCTGCTCAGCTCATTAACTTTTAATCAAAGATCTAAATGTGACAGAGAGGTGGGGATTATCCTGCTGCTTTCAAACATGAGCTGCATCTGTCACAGCACGTCATCATGTCGGACTGACGACCTTCAGCCGACCTTCAGCCCACAAACCTGAAGCTCCGCTGCGCAACAACAGCTACACATCCCAATACACTGATCCGTCTAACTCTATCTATAACATCCAGCTTTTTATATAATTTCTATAATTATACATACATTTTATACAAAGGATCACTACAACCATCTAAAGGAGAACTACAACCTCTAAAGAAGAACTACAACCTCCTAAAGGAGAACTACAACCTCTAAAGAATCACTACAACCTCCTAAAGAAGAACTAAAACCTCCTAAAGGAGAACTACAACTTATTAAAGGAGAACTACAACCTCTTAAAGGTTCATTATGACCTCCTAAAGTAGAACTACAACCTCTAAAGGATCATTATAACCTCTTAAAGGAGAACTACAACCTCTTAAAGGAGAGCTACAACAACCTAAAGGTTCATTATAACCTCCTAAAGTAGAACTACAACCTCTAAAGGATCATTATAACCTCTTAAAGGAGAACTACAACCTCTTAAAGGAGAACTACAACAACCTAAAGGTTCATTATAACCTCCTAAAGTAGAACTACAACCTCTAAAGGAGAACTACAACCTCTTAAAGGAGAACTACAACCTCTAAAGGAGAACTACAACCTCCTAAAGGAGAACTACAACCTCTAAAGAATCACTACAACCTCCTAAAGAAGAACTAAAACCTCCTAAAGGAGAACTACAACTTATTAAAGGAGAACTACAACCTCTTAAAGGTTCATTATGACCTCCTAAAGTAGAACTACAACCTCTAAAGGATCATTATAACCTCTTAAAGGAGAACTACAACCTCTTAAAGGAGAGCTACAACAACCTAAAGGTTCATTATAACCTCCTAAAGTAGAACTACAACCTCTAAAGGATCATTATAACCTCTTAAAGGAGAACTACAACCTCTTAAAGGAGAACTACAACAACCTAAAGGTTCATTATAACCTCCTAAAGTAGAACTACAACCTCTAAAGGAGAACTACAACCTCTTAAAGGAGAACTACAACCTCTAAAGGAGAACTACAACCTCCTAAAGGAGAACTACAACCTCTAAAGAATCACTACAACCTCCTAAAGAAGAACTAAAACCTCCTAAAGGAGAACTACAACTTATTAAAGGAGAACTACAACCTCTTAAAGGTTCATTATGACCTCCTAAAGTAGAACTACAACCTCTAAAGGATCATTATAACCTCTTAAAGGAGAACTACAACCTCTTAAAGGAGAACTACAACAACCTAAAGGTTCATTATAACCTCCTAAAGTAGAACTACAACCTCTAAAGGAGAACTACAACCTCTTAAAGGAGAACTACAACCTCTAAAGGAGAACTACAACCTCTTAAAGGAGAACTACAACCTCCTTAACGAGAACTACAACCTCTAAAGAATCACTACAACCTCCTAAAGAAGAACTACAACATCCGAAAGAAGAACTACAACCTCCTAAAGGAGAACTACAACAACCTAAAGGTTCATTATAACCTCCTAAAGTAGAACTACAACCTCTTAAAGAAGAATTACAACCTCTAAAGAAGAACTACAACCTCCTAAAGAAGAACTACAACATCCGAAAGAAGAACTACAACCTCCTTAACGAGAACTACAACCTCTAAAGAAGAACTACAACCTCTTAAAGGAGAACTACAACCTTCTAAAGGATCATTATAACCTCTTAAAGGAGAACTACAACCTCTAAAGGAGAATTACAACCTCTTAAAGGAGAATTACAACCTCTAAAGGAGAACTACAACCTTCTAAAGGATCATTATAACCTCTTAAAGGAGAACTACAACCTCTAAAGGAGAACTACAACCTCTTAAAGGAGAACTACAACCTCTAAAGGAGAACTACAACCTCTTAAAGGAGAACTACAACCTCCTTAATGAGAACTACAACCTCTAAAGAATCACTACAACCTCCTAAAGGAGAACTACAACAACCTAAAGGTTCATTATAACTTCCTAAAGTAGAACTACAACCTCTTAAAGGAGAACTACAACCTCTAAAGTAGAACTATAACCTTTTAAAGGAGAATTACAACCTCTAAAGGAGAACTACAACCTCTAAAGAAGAACTACAACCTCCTAAAGGAGAACTACAACAACCTAAAGGTTCATTATGACCTCCTAAAGTAGAACTACAACCTCTAAAGGATCATTATAACCTCTTAAAGGAGCACTACAACCTCTAAAGGAGAACTACAACCTCTTAAAGGAGAACTACAACCTCTAAAGGAGAACTACAACCTCTTAAAGGAGAACTACAACCTCCTAAAGAAGATCTAAAACCTCCTAAAGCAGAGTTACAACCCCCTAAAGGAGAACTACAACCTCCAAAAGTAGGTGTAATGGAGGTGTGATGGGGGTACGGGGTTTCAGCGTGCACGTGTGATGGAGGTGTAATGGAGGTGTGATAGAGGTACGGGGTTTCAGCGTGGAGGTGTGATGGAGGTATGGGGTTTCAGCGTGGAGGTGTGATGGAGGTGTGATGGAGGTACGGGGTTTCAGCGTGGAGGTGTGATGGAGGTATGGGGTTTCAGCGTGGAGGTGTGATGGAGGTGTGATGGAGATACGGGGTTTCAGCATGGAGGTGTGATGGAGGTGTGATGGAGATACGGGGTTGCAGCGTGGAGGTGTGATGGAGGTGTGATGGAGGTGTGATGGAGGTACGGGGTTTTAGCGTGGAGGTGTGATGGAGGTGTGATGGAGGTATGGGGTTTCAGTGTGGAGGTGTGATGGAGGTGTGATGGAGGTGTGATGGAGGTACGGGGTTTCAGCGTGGAGGTGTGATGGAGGTGTGATGGAGGTACGGGGTTTCAGCGTGGAGGTGTGATGGAGGTGTGATGGAGGTACGGGGTTTCAGCGTGGATGAGCAGCTAGAGTAACTCAAAGAGCAGCAGCAGCTTGATTCAAAAAGTTCTGCTCTGGCTCGAAGCTGCAGCGGTACAATCCTGGTCCAGGTCCAGCCCCTCAATCCACATCACAGAGGCCGCTTCAGACCAGGTCCAGGCCCCTGATCCACATTTATGATTCAGATTAAAAAAGACGGCTGCCGTCAGTGTTTCTGGTGTTCAAACATCAAGTGGTTAGTCTAGATACCAGGTCTCGGACCAAAGAACGGTTCTCTGGAGAACCTTTAAGGTGGGCCATCAGGGGAACCACAATAGGTGGTTTTCTTCTGACACAGATAAGAGGTTTCATAGTGAACAGAACTTGTTTCCTGTCACCAAAATAAGATGTGTGTTCAGTGGATGATCTGCTGCTGATCTCTCGTGATACATTAAACCCTCTGCGTGTCTGCAGGAAGGGGGGGGTGCAGCTGATTGGATGAGAGAGCAACCCCCTCCCCCTCCCTCTCCCCCTCCCCCCATCCAGCCTCCATCAGCTGGTCACGCTACTCGAATGAGACCAACCCCCATCCTCCCATCCTCCCACACACACACACACACTCTCTCTCTCTCTCTTCATGTACTGCAGTGGTGGGAGAAGTGCTCACATGTTAAGCAAAAGCAGTAAAAACATATCGAGACATGTGATTATTAATATTCTGCCTGATTAATATGTGTTATTAACTTTATTTTGAAAGGGAATCTGATGAGTTTCAGTGTTCATGTTGAAGAGACGCTGGGGTCTCATGTCTCGGGTCTCGGGTCTCGTGTCTCGGGTCCACATGCATGTCAGAGGAAACATGCGTGTTTGCAGTGTCAGCAGCTGCGTGTGATGCAGCAGCAGCAGCTGCAGGTAGATTAACAGATGGTTCGTTGTGCTGCAGCTCTGCGATACTCAAACTGCCCCGGGGTCCCGTGACCTCGTGGGGGCCCACAACTGTCCCCTTCCTCTCTGTCAGGTCAGCTTCTCACTTTAAAAATAACTGTAACACATGAGCTCACATTTAAGGCAGTTTAATCTGCTGACCTGAGATCAGTTGCAGCGTGAGGACCTACGGAAGTGCCAAGAAGACTCATAGTCATTCTCTCTGCTGGCCACCAGGGGGCGACTCCTCTCTGGTTGAATAGAAGTCTATGAGAAAATGTCCAAAGTCCAACAGACCAGAAAGCAGGGTATGCTTTAGGGGGCGGGGCTTACCTGCTGATTGACAGGTCGCTACCACGCTACCAATGCTAGTTAGCTACGAAGATGACTTTAACACTGTAAAGTTGACCTTGAATTATAGAAGCTAACTGTGGTAGCAGTTCAACGCCAGAATCCACATGGATCCAGATCCAGTAAGGGTGTCAGATCCACCCGTCACTCCTCCACTGTCCAAATAAATCAAACCAATCCTTCACAGGCTGATAAGGTTGCAAGAAAATTGATTTGTGCTGACAACAAACCACCAGCAAAACCAGACTAGATCCACCTGAAATACGAAGAGAACCAACAAAGGACCCAGAGAACTTCCTCTGGGAACCTGTAACTTGTTTGTACTCATTTATGTGGGTTCTTCTGTCTTTAACCAGTGAACAGGTCTAATGTAGGGCTGAAGGTTCCTGGAGGTTCTATACTGAAACCACCCTCAGACCTCCGGTGCAGTTCTTCCTCATCTCTCTTCTGGGTTCAGTTTTGTGGCGTCAGTAATGAATAGATTCAACACATTAAAGTTCTCAGTAGAAACACAGAAGAGTTACAGGAAGTTACATCATCCATTAAACCAGCTGACTGAATATGATTCTCTCACTCCACCTGCTGGACGCATCGGGAAATGCATCTTCCTGAAACAACAGGCCAGGCCTCCCCATGGACCACAGAACCACCTACAGGCCCCCCCATAGACCACAGAACCAACTACAGCCCCCCCCATAGACTACGGAACTACCTACAGATCTCACAGAACCACCAACAGGCCCCCCCATAGACCACAGAACCACCTACAGCCCCCCCCATAGACTACGGAACTACCTACAGATCTCACAGAACCACCAACAGGCCCCCCCATAGACCAGGGAACCACCTACAGGCCCCCCCCATAGACTACGGAACTACCTACAGATCTCACAGAACCACCAACAGGCCCCCCCATAGACCAGGGAACCACCTACAGGCCCCCCCCATAGACTACGGACCCAACTACAGGCCCCCCTCCCCCCCCCCCCATAGACCACAAAACCACCTACAGACCCCCCCATAGACCACAGAACCACCTACAGATCTCACAGAACCACCTACAGGCCCCCCATAGACCACGGAACCACCTACAGATCTCACAGAACCACCTACAGGCTCCCCCATAGACCACGGAACCACCTACAGGCCCCCCCATAGACCATGGAACCACCTACAGATCTCACAGAACCACCTACAGGCCCCCCCATAGACCACGGAACCACCTACAGGCCCCCCCATAGACCCGAACCACCTACAGGCCCCCCCCCCATAGACCACGGAACCACCTACAGGCTCCCCCATAGACCATGGAACCACCTACATAGACCATGGAAACACCTACAGGCCTCACAGAACCACCTACAGGACCCCCCCTACAGGCCCCCCCATAGACCACAGAACCACCTACAAGCCTCCTCATAGACCACAGAACCACAAACAGGCCTCCCTGTGGACCACAGAACCACCTACAGGCCTCACAGAACCACCTACAGGCCTCCTCATAGACCACGGAACCACCAACAGGCCTCCCTGTGGACCACAGAACCACCTACAGGCCTCACAGAACCACCTACAGGCCTCCTCATAGACCACGGAACCACCAACAGGCCTCCCCATGGACCACAGAACCACCTACAGGCCTCACAGAACCACCTACAGGCCTCCTCATAGACCACGGAACCACCAACAGGCCTCCCCATGGACCACAGAACCACCTACAGGCCTCCTCATAGACCACGGAACCACCAACAGGCCTCCCCATGGACCACAGAACCACCTACAGGCCTCCTCATGGACCACGGAACCACCAACAGGCCTCCCCATGGACCACAGAACCACCTACAGGCCTCCTCATAGACCACGGAACCACCAACAGGCCTCCCCATGGACCACAGAACCACCTACAGGCCTCCCCATGGGCCACAGAGCCACCTACAGGCCCCCCCCATAGACCAAGGAACCACCAACAGGCCTCCCCATGGATCACAGAGCCACCTACAGGCCCCCCCATAGACCAAGGAACCACCAACAGGACAACAGAACCACCTACAGACCCCCGTTAGACCACAGAACCACCTACAGGCCTCACTGAGCCACCTACAGGACTCCCCTTTGGAGAACCACCTCAGTAACCACTAGAACCACTAGAACACCTGCTGGTCCACTAATATGACAAGTACAGTAACTGTAACTGTATTAATGCCATAATATCATTACTATTATTATTATTAATACAATAATAGTAATATTATTATTATTATCAATAGAAATAATAATACAACAATAATAATAATACCGATATTCATAATAGTTATAATACAATTATACTAATCAATGACATGAACAGAGAAGATGACGATGTGCAGATGAAGATGCAGTGACATCATACGTCCACTAGAGGGCGCCATGACATCACAGGAGGTTTCACTCTGAGAGTCAATGAAGCTCATTTACATGAAAACCTCAGCTGGTTGTTCTAGCCAGGAAACATGCATCAAGGTCAGGGGTCGTCAGGGTCATTAGAGGCGACCTGCTGCTGTGACCTCCCTATACTGTCGCTGATGTCACAGCATCACCTGACCGCCATGTTGCTTCTCAGACATGCTTTTAGCATGTTAGCACGTTAGCATGTTAGCAGCGAAAGCTGATGTCTGTGAGTGAAGTAGAAAGACATTATTATGATCATTCATATTTCAGGGTGGCAGCAGTGGTAATGTGTGCTGCTGAGTAAATATAATAAATAATAATAATGAATCAGAAGTGACTGAAGGGATTAAAAGAGAGAAAACAGCCTCCCGTCGGTTCCCATAATGCACTCTGTCATGATGCTGGCAGCGCTTCTTCATCTGACCTCAGATCAGTGTGATGTTCACAGCTGGAGCAGGAAACACACACACACACACACACACACACACACACACACACACACACACACACACACACATGCACACACATACAAACACCTTGTAGACCAGAACCACGTCCTTGTAGACCAGTACCACATCCTTTTGGACCAGAACCACATCCATGTAGACCAGAACCCCGTCCTTGTAGACCAGAACCACATCCTTGTGGACCAGAACGATGTCCTTTTAGACCAGAACCACATCCCTCTGGACCAGAACCATGTCCTTGTGGATCAGAACACCAGGCTTGTAGACCAGAACCACGGCCCTGCTGGACCAGAACCCCGTCTCTGACCACCCTGCTGCCGGGGGACTTCCCGAGGATCATCCAGCTTGAAGGTGCTGTTGCTAGGCGATGGTGGTGCAGCTCTGGAAGCGTATCCTCCCTGCCGGGCCGCCGGGTTCCGACGCCAACACGGAAACCAAACGCACCCGAGGCGGTCCCGACACTTGGAGGAACACTTCCTGCCCTGAGGGAGACCTTTAGTAAGCTGTGGGCTGAGGACCCAGTCCTCCTCGTGTGGACCTGCTCCGGCGGTTCAGGAAGAAGAAAGTGAGCTGGTCTTGGCGGTGAAAGGACTCCATGTGGGCTCTTTGTCCCCAGAGGAGGACTGTCAGGCTCCTCTGGGGACCAACAAGGACCCGTTTGTCTCTTTGTGTCCACATCACACACGGAGCTCTCAGAGACTTCTGTTGGGGGTCAGACCGTAGACCAGCAGCCTGCAGGGCTCCACTGGGTCATTCTGCTGGTTATTATTCTGGTTATTATGGGATGTTGACAGAGTCACTGGAAGAGAAACCATCGTTGAAAGCAACACGTTGGGTCCCCTTGAGTCCAGTTTTCATTGTCACACGACCTGGACCCCGACACTGCACCTGAACCCTGAACCTGCACCTGGACCCCGATGCTGCACCTGGACCCCGACATTGCACCTGAACCCTGAACCTGCACCTGGACCCCGATGCTGCACCTGGACCCCAACGCTGCACCTGGCCCCCGAACCTGCACCTGGACCCCGACGCTGCACCTGAACCCCGAACCTGCACCTGGACCCCGATGCTGCACATGGACCCCGACACTGCACCTGGACCCCGACACTGCACCTAGACCTCGACGCTGCACCTGGACCCCGACACTGCACCTGGACCCCAATGCTGCACCTGGACCCCGATGCTGCACCTGGACCCCAACGCTGCACCTGGCCCCCGAACCTGCACCTGGACCCCGACGCTGCACCTGAACCCCGAACCTGCACCTGGACCCCAACGCTGCACCTGAACCCCGACACTGCACCTGGACCCTGACACTATGTGTGTTACTATGTGTTGTATTAGTTCTACTGTGTAGTACTATGTTTAGTACTATGTGTTGTACTTTGTTGTAGTATGTGTTGTACTGTGTAGTACTATGTGTTGTACTATGTTGAACTGTGTAATACTGTGTTTTAGCCTACTGTGTTAAACTATGTGTTGTACTGTGTACTATGTGTTGTATTATGTATTGTATTAGTTGTACTGTGGAGTACTATGTGTTTTAATATGTATTGTACTATGTTGTACTGTGTAGTACCATGTCTAGTACTGTGTGGTAAAGTTGGGATGGGTCTCTAACTGGAATATAAAACAGAGAGATGGTGCAGTGCATTGTGGGAAATCCAGCGAGGCATCTCAAGGTCGACCTTTGTCTCGGGTCCGGCGTTGTGTGGACGCTGTAATCAGACAGCCGGACCTTATCGTTGACCTCTGACCTCTGGGTCGCCGTCTTCACATTATCAGTCTGCTGACTGTAATCTCGGCTCATTATGTTTTCATTGTTGTCTCGGCCAATCATAGCGCCCGATGACGAGATTACGGCAGCAGGCCGAAGAGGAGACGAGGATTTCAGCTCCTTTCTGTTTCTTCATCTTCAGACAGGAAGTATGAGGAGCTGCAGGTGTGAAACTCTTCATTAGACTCTGTCAACGTCGTCATGGTGACGTCGATTTGTGCAATACAGCTTTGAAGCCTCCAGTTCGACATTTCTAGATATTTTGCAACCAGTGAGCCCCGCCTCCTCGGACCGTTTTCTCATAGACTTCTATACAACCAGAGAGGAGTAGCCCCCTAGTGGCCAGCAGAGAGAATGACATGTTTAAGGACCTTCTGTTCCTGACGCTGATAAAGAGCCAGACTCTGATGTTTCTGACATGTTGTAGTTCAGGGCAGCTCAGACTAAAGCCCTCAGTCTGAAACCTGGACCAGATCTCTGTGCCGGTCTCGTCTCTACGGTCTGTTGTCAGAGCGCTGCAGCGCTGCGAGGCGTCGGACATCTGAGGTTCCGTGATAAAGGCCAGAATGTGATCTCCCCGTAGACCTGGTCCATCAGAGGAGCCTGGATCATATGAAAGTCTGCCTTCGGCCTCCGAACGCTCAGAAACGCTCAGAAACGCTCGCTGCCGTCTGCTCCACGCTGCCGACCCTCCGACATCCATCAGAGGACGAGCGGCGAGGGACAACGGCTGACTCCATTCATCGACGCTACAAAGACCGAGCTGAGTCCCCGCAGTCGGTTTGTTGGCAGAGCTGATAAATGTCCCATGATGCACCATTATTTGTGGCCACCACGCCGACTTCACAGAGCTGCAGCCGCCATGCCGAGATACCCGATTATAAAAACCCGCTCGTTAAATGTGCGGAGGGATTAATGACATGAAACCATCAGCAGACAACAGAAGAGCAAGACGTGGGCTCTGAAGACTAGGACCAGGACCAGGACCAGAGTGGGTTCTCTCGTTTGAGAGTTTGTCTTTGAATGAACTCAAACAACTGAAGAATCTAATAATTCACACATTTACAATGAAACATGAAGTCAGACTGAATAAACACTGAAAATACATAAATTACACTGAAAATACATAAATTACACAACAATAATCATCATACATACATTTGAACTGATTTAAACATTTAACTGATTTAAACATTTTAACTGATTTAAACATTTAACTGATTTAAACATTTGAACTGATTTAAACATTTTAACTGATTTAAACATTTAACTGATTTAAACATTTGAACTGATTTAAACATTTAACTGATTTAAACATTTGAACTGATTTAAACATTTAACTGATTTAAACATTTAAACTGATTTAAACATTTGAACTGATTTAAACATTTGAACTGATTTAAACATTTAACTGATTTAAACATTTGAACTGATTTAAACATTTGAACTGATTTAAACATTTAACTGATTTAAACATTTAAACTGATTTAAACATTTAAACTGATTTAAACATTTGAACTGATTTAAACATTTAAACTGATTTAAACATTTGAACTGATTTAAACATTTGAACTGATTTAAACATTTGAACTGATTTAAACATTTTAACTGATTTAAACATTTAACTGATTTAAACATTTGAACTGATTTAAACATTTAACTGATTTAAACATTTGAACTGATTTAAACATTTAACTGATTTAAACATTTAAACTGATTTAAACATTTGAACTGATTTAAACATTTGAACTGATTTAAACATTTAACTGATTTAAACATTTGAACTGATTTAAACATTTGAACTGATTTAAACATTTAACTGATTTAAACATTTAAACTGATTTAAACATTTAAACTGATTTAAACATTTGAACTGATTTAAACATTTGAACTGATTTAAACATTTAACTGATTTAAACATTTGAACTGATTTAAACATTTTAACTGATTTAAACATTTAACTGATTTAAACATTTAACTGATTTAAACATTTAACTGATTTAAACATTTTAACTGATTTAAACATTTAACTGATTTAAACATTTAACTGATTTAAACATTTTAACTGATTTGAACATTTAACTGATTTAAACATTTAACTGATTTAAACATTTGAACAGACTAACACTTAAACTGATTCAAACATTTGAACTGTATTAAACGGTTTAAGTGTATTGTGTTAAAGTTTATAGTTGAACTGATCTAATACGATCTTTCTGGACGCGGATGTCGTCAGTCACATGATCATCAGTGTGAGTTTATTAATAATAATTAATTAATTCCATCATGTTCTCTGACATGAAGGCAGATCGGGTCACGAGGCTGCGGAGGAAATCAAAGCGGACTCGATGCCGTATGAAGTCCATGATTAGAAGAAGAGCTCCCATGAAGGCGTATTATCTCTCTCCTCCTCACAGATCGCTGACTTCAGAGGTGACGACTCTCCGAGGGCCGGGTCATGTGACCTCGCCACTTTCAACCCAGTCTCAGTCTAATTATTCACAAATGTGCAGATAGATAGATTCCAGCATGGACCTGGCCTGGACCTGGACCTGGACCTGTTCTGAACCTGGATCTGGTCTGGACCTGGACCTGGAACCAAACTTGACGAGATGCTCTGATCAAGATCATGAGAATGTTTGTATGAGGGTCACATGATCTCCTGTCATGTTGACAGGAAACTCTTCTTCTCTTCACGTCGTTTCACAGTTTAACACATTCAGACATGAACTCAACTCACCGTTACCATGGTGACGCGACAGGACATTATGGTCTGCAGTCGACATGGACATTCAGCAGGACAAAGACAAAGACAAAGTCTCCACAGGGGGGCAACGCAGACCTTAAGGGAGTCAAGGATCCAGCAGGAGGATCCGTGGAACATGTTGATATGAACGTCTCGAATCAACAAAGAAGACGGATCATTCTGCACATCACAGTATAAAACAGAGTATAGAGTATACATCACAGTATAAAACAGAGTATAGAGTATAAGACACAGTATAAAACAGAGTATAGAGTATACATCACACTATAAAACAGAGTATAGAGTATAAAACACAGTATAAAACAGAGTATAGAGTATAAGACACAGTATAAAACAGAGTATAGAGTATAAGACACAGTATAAAACAGAGTATAGAGTATAAGACACAGTATAAAACAGAGTATAGAGTATAAGACACAGTATAAAACAGAGTATAGAGTATAAGACACAGTATAAAACAGAGTATAGAGTATAAGACACAGTATAAAACAGAGTATAGAGTACAACCTGCACACATCTGGAACCGTGTTGGTGCCAATCACTGATCCAGGACGAGAGAACGAGGCGTATGAAATTAAGTTCTCACTAGAACGTCTGATCTCAGAACAGCCTTCCTCTCTGGATCCACACGGTTCCCGACTGACAACTGATTCAGGACCTGAGCTGAGACCACAGACTCTGGAACACGTGTGCTCAGATCGATATTTGGTCCGACTGCCTTTGGACCTGGTCTATCCAGAACCCGGTCTGGGTTCATGTGAAGGTCTTTAGTCTTTCCTGTTTAGAAGGAGCTGGTTGTGAATGCTCCCTCAGAGACTATTATGGTCTGTTGATACTCCACATCAACACAAACACGCTGACAGGAAGTGGACGATGGATTACAGGCTGCCACCGTCAGTGTGATGTGGGTGATTTCACCCAGCGGGGCGCCTGCAGGACTCAGTGACAGCTGCTCATTACACCTTCAGACGCATGAAAGGGACTCGGCCTCTAATGGACCTGCACACGCTCCGCACTGTCTACTGGACCCAAAGCACTCTGGGGTCAGAACACTGCCCTCTGATTGGTCCTCAGTGTGACTAGACCCAGTCTACTGCGTAGTACTACCTCTACTACTACCTCTACTACTACCACTACTACTACTACTACTACTATTACTATCAATAACAGTGTTTCCCCTAGAATTTTTTTCAGGCCCGGTGGTTCCCGCCGAAAAAACCCTAAACAGACGAGACGCGTGGGATGGTGTATTGGTTGGATTAAGTCAGGTGGCACAGCAAGCAGTCTGCAATTCTGCAATTATTATATTTGCATTCAACATTTTTGTTCAACCAGAGTGTATTCAAGGTTTTCAAGGATTCAAGGAGAGAGTGACTTATTAAGGTGCCGGTTGATGGAAATGATCCAAAATTAGGGGCCGGAAAAATATGGCTGGAAAATGAGGAGCATCACATTAATAATAGCTACAGATACTTTTATACGTTATAAAACATTATAACGACATATGAGTGCATATATTGTCTTATTTTATCAAGTAAAATATAAGTTATAGGTTTACTCAACAGCCTAATAGTTCATAGAAATTCAGGTAGAAATAGGTTAACTCAGAGTTCCACAGCTTATCAAAAAACAATCCTTATTTTATTAACATAGGCTGCCTAAGGCTTGATGTTGTTTTTAAGGAGCGCCGTCTCTGCATATATTTCTCGACAACACTCGACCTGCATCAGCGAATGTGCGCACGAGCGGATCTGTGCGAGCAGGCAGCGCGAGGAAAGCGGATTTTGGACGGAGACACAGCGGCATTTTTCTTATAAATGCACCGGTCCGGTTCCGGTACCGGTCCGGTTCCGCTCACACCACGAGTCTGAAGAGTGCAACAGCTTATCAAAATACAGTGTCAGCTTTCCGTGTTTTCAAAGTAGAAAGCGACATCGTGGTGGTGTAACGAGGCGGACGGTCATCAGAACAACATCAAGCGCGTACAGTACACGAAGAAGAACGTAGCGGGGCGCGCGGCGAGGATTGTTGCGGCCGCGCGTCTTGCGGAGCAAGTCTGCTGTGCTGCGCGGAGGCGCTCCTAATGTAAATGATTATTGATTTATGAATTAATTGATAGGTGGCTTATTTTTGGCGTATTGATTTTTTTTTTGGCCTTGCGGCAGGTCTCCTTGGCCTGGCGGCCCGCCAGGCCTGTACAATGGTAGGGGAAACACTGAATAAAGTGTGCATGATGTCATGAGCAATCCGACACAAGTCTACCCAACATGCATTGTGCTGTGACCCCTGGTGTATAAATGCTGGTGTCTGATTGGCTGGGAGGAGCAGGTGCAGTGGCGGGAAACTGAACAAGTGAGTCAGGGAAAACAAAATAAAACCGGAAGTCAGAGTTCAGTCAGGACAGGTCGTCATGGTTACCATCAACGATGTGGAGTCGTGGTGATAATGGTGTCCTGTGTGATGTCATCATGACATCACGTGGTGGACAGATGTAAACAACGAGAGGAGAAACAGAATTAACCCGAAACACTCGACTGTTATCAGAGAGAGCAGAGCAGATTAGCCTTCAGCTGCTGGAGTCCACAATGAGGATCAGACTGAGTCCCCCAGAGTCCCCCAGAGTCCCCGACCTCTGCAGGACTCAAATGGTCTCCTTTAAGCCTTTAAATGTCACACAGCTGACGCACCAACAACGTGACTCCTGTCGGACCAGAAACACGTGGGTCACCAAGCCACTCGCTCGCGTCTCATTGGCCGGTTCCTAGTCATCGTCATGGTAACGCCGACAACTGCAGCCGTTCAGTGTTCATAAAAACTCAATCTTCATGATGGACTTGATAACCATAAACTAGTAACGTTGTCACTTCCTGGCTCCGCCCCAAAATACGTCGTCGCTGTTTACAAACACAATAACCTATCAGCTGTTAGCGATCAGCTGTTTCCTTTTCAATCAGATTCTCTCTTCATCCTCTTCCTCCTCTTCCTCCTCTTCTTCCACCTCCTCCTCCTCCTCCACCAGGCCCTGGCTCCGTTGCTGATCGTATCTAACACTTTTCGAAGTCTCCTGATGCTTTGCCTCGTGGTCGTGGTCATGTGATCTCACCTTCTCCAGATGATGTGGTGGGAAGTGGTGGAGGCTTTACAACGCTGGCAGAGGAAGAAGTTTCCAGATCAAAGTCAGGTAGGAATTAAAGAGGAGGACGAGGCGAAGCTCCGTCTGTCACTCGACTCTAATTAACTGGAACCAGGAAGCAGCAGGCCGTCATCTGGTGGCGGCCACCCTCGGCGTGGAAACACCACGTCTACCACAGAAGAAGACAATAAAAGTGGAGCGGGCCTGGATTCATTAGCTGGGATGTATAATTATAATTATATAATGATGCTGTCTGCTCTGAAGAGAGACGCTGACGATTAAAACAAATAACAGAGTCAGAAGAAAAGAGGGAGTGAGTCATCGCGTCGCAGAGGAGCTCCGAAACCAACACGACACTCAGACGGGAAGGAGATTGCAGCGGGAGCTCCTCTTCAACTCCTCTCGCCGTCGCCATGGTGACCTGACAGCACATTATGGTCTGCAGCCAACACGGACATTCAGCGGGACAAAGGCAAAGACAAAGTCTCCACAGGGGGGCGACGCAAAGTCAACGATCCACCAGGAGGAGGAGCAGAGAGGAGGCGTCCTAACACACTGAGCCTCTGACCTTTGACCTCATAGAGACGAAGTGGCCCTCTTTCTGTGTCGGATTGTTTTTATAAACGTGTTTGTGCGGTCAGCAGACATCAGGGATGCAGAGGAAGTAGCCAATCAACACAGACAATGTTTATGTTAATGAGCTCGACTGAGGAATCTCTTCACAGTCACACTATTTGGCAAGAAGCCTCCAGAGTCTCCAAATAGCAGCTCAAAATGTGGCAACTAGCTTGGCTACCTTAACTAGCTCAGCAACCTTAACTAGCTTGCCTCCCTTAACTAGCTTCCCTACCTTAACTAGCTTGCCTCCCTTAACTAGTTTGCCTCCCTTAACTAGCTCGGCTACCTTAACTAGCTGGGCTACATAGCTTGGCTACCTTTATTAGCTCAACAACCTTAACTTGCTACCTTAACTAGCTTGCCTACCGTAACTAGCTCACCAAACTTAACTAGCTCGGCTACATTACCTTTCCATTTCCTTAACCATTAACTAGCTTGCCTCCCTTAACTAGCTTCACTACCTTTACTAGCTCGGCCACCTTAACTAGCTGGGTGACATAGCTCGACTATCTTTGCTAGCTTGGCAAACTTAACTAGCTTGCCTCCCTTAACTAGCTTGCCTCCCTTAACTAGCTTGGCTACCTTACCTAGCTGGGCTCCATAGCTTGGCTACCTTTATTAGCTCAACAACCTTAACTTGCTACCTTAACTAGCTTGCCTACCGTATCTAGCTCACCAAACTTAACTAGCTCGGCTACATTACCTAGCTCTGCTTCCTTAACCATTAACTAGCTTGCCAACCTTTACTAGCTCGGCTAACTTAACTAGCTCTCCTCCCTTTACTAGCTCGGCCACCTTAACTAGCTGGGTGACATAGCTCGGCTATCTTTGCTAGCTTGGCAAACTTAACTAGCTTGCCTCCCTTAACTAGCTTGCCTCCCTTAACTAGCTTGACTACCTTAACTAGCTGGGCTACATAGCTTGGCTACCTTTATTAGCTCAACAACCTTAACTTGCTACCTTAACTAGCTTGCCTACCGTAACTAGCTCACCAAACTTAACTAGCTTGGCTACATTACCTTTCCATTTCCTTAACCATTAACTAGCTTGCCAACTTTAACTAGCTTGCCTCCCTTAACTAGCTTCACTACCTTTACTAGCTCGGCCACCTTAACTAGCTGGGTGACATAGCTCGGCTATCTTTGCTAGCTTGGCAAACTTAACTAGCTTGCCTCCCTTAACTAGCTTGCCTCCCTTAACTAGCTCGGCTACCTTAACTAGATGGGCTCCATAGCTTGGCTACCTTTATTAGCTCAACAACCTTAACTTGCTACCTTAACTAGCTTGCCTACCGTATCTAGCTCACCAAACTTAACTAGCTCGGCTACATTACCTAGCTCTGCTTCCTTAACCATTAACTAGCTTGCAAACCTTAACTAGCTTTGCTACCTTTCTTGACTACCTTAACTAGCTCGGCTACATAAACTAGCGTGTCTACCTTTACTAGCTTTGCTACCTTAACTAGCTTGGCTACCTTAACTTGCTCGCCTCCTTTTACTAGCTTGGTTTCTGCTCGGCTCTTGTCAGGACCAGATGTTATCGAGTCGTCCTCCATGTTTCATGTAAGTGCCTCCCATCACCAGATATTAATCTGGGCCCAACATCAATGCAGACCAGGATTCTGGTCTGATGGCTGCCTGAGATCCTCCAGAGTTCTACTGGACTCTAAATCTCACGTTGACTTCCTGACTCATTTGAAACACTGGTTTCCTGTTGTCTTTGTTCACGTTGATGTTTGTTCTCTCAGCGTGTTTGTTTTTGAAAGGTGCTTCATGAATAAAGAGGTTTAACGTCAGACCCCAGATCAGCTGTAGACCACATGAACAGGATGTGATCAGCTGTTCTTGCTTGCTGTCATCCGATTGGCTCACAAATGTTTGTTTTCAGAAAAATGATCCAATGTCAAAAATCACGTCTTGTTGTGTCGTTGCTATTCATGTAGCTAGTTAGCGAAGTAGTGAAGCAATGCTAATCCCGCCTACAAGGCTCTGATTGGTCCCCCCCCCCCCCCCCTCAGTGTTAACAATGTCCTAATCCACACTGACATCAGTTATCAGCTCTAAATGTTTTCACATAATCTGACCCTTTTATCAGATTAAAACAGATTTCATGTCTCCTCTCTGTTGCTCCGGCACGACACCGACTCTTACTGTTGCACACTCTAACCCCCCCCCCCCCCCCCCCCCCAACCAAGACTGGGACAGACTGGAACGGACCCCCCCCTCATCAGCACCAGGGCGGACTCCCCCTCATCAGCACCAGGACGGGCCCTGATGACGGATCAAACAGATTAAACATTCTGGTCTCTGAGTCTGTTGTTCCAGTTGGAGTCGGAGACCAGCTGAGACCAGGAGGATCAGGATTCATTAAACCTGAACCTGGATCAGACCGAGGAGGATTATTTACAGTTTGTCAGCAGGAGACCAAATTTAATGTCATAGTAGAAGTGGTTTTACTGTATTATATTTCTTGAACAAACCTAAAAACTTAAAACTTCATTTTAAATTCTACCCAGAGACATGTAATGTTATATTTGCTGTAGTACTGATTGAGTCCTGCAGGGGGAGCCGGTCTCCTCCATCTGTCTCTGACGACTACTGAATTTAAACTCACGTTTAAGTGATGGAAAAGCTATGGAATCAAATCATATCTAATTATAACTGAAGGTCAGAAGAAAACTCTGTTTCTCAGTAGAACATCAGTGCAGCGGAGAGACACGAGAGACGGGCCTGGACCACGGCCTGGACCACGGCCTGGACCACGGCCTGGACCACGGCCTGGACCACGGCCTGGACCAGGTGGTTCCAAGCAGGTCCAGATGTCTGTCCCACCAGGAGCGTCCTCCAGCTCCAGGTGGACCCTGAGACATGATGGTGTGTTCTCTCCATAGGATGGAGGTCCAGGGGGATCCTGATCAGAGAACGAACCACCTCAGCTCCTCTCAACATGAAGGAGCAGCAGGTCCCTCTGAAGTCTGGAGTCCAGATCGTGGAGGACCAGGTTGTCTACTGCCCCCATTGAGACTTGAGATTCATGAAAATCACGCTTTAAATTATTGTGACATGAAAGTTTTAATTTATAATTTTAATGTATTATTATTGTAATAATTATTATAAATAAAATGATAATTTAACATCATAATTATATGTGTATATATATATATATATATATTATACATATACACACACACACACACACACACATATATATATACACACACACACACACATATACTACAATAAGTAAGTACAATAATCTATATTGAATACATTTATATCATATATCACTTTGACTTAATCAAATATGATGCATTATTAATGAATATAATATATTTGAGTTTGTTGTTTTCTTTCTGGCAGCGCTGGTCTTCGTCATGCTGCTGGTATGTCAGACTGGTTCCAGTCTTTGGATGGACGCCATCTTTCTCTGCATACCAACATGGGCGAGAGACACAGACAGAGAGAGAGAGAGAGAGAGAGAGAGAGACATTCCCAGCATCCTCTAGGGAACACAACGAGCCAACGACCCTCCTCCCTCCCTGGAACATCTAATCCCTGAAACCAGTCCAGCACTGTCTCTGGGGGACCGAGGGGACGGGTCAGGCTGCAAGGCAGCAACCAGCAACACAGCAACCAGCAACTCAGCAACCAGCAACACAGCAACCAGCAACTCAGCAACCAGCAACACAGCAACCAGCAACGCAGCAACCAGCATCGACCGCTCCAGTAAGTCTCTTCAGACTCTCCGGTTGATCCAGAATCCTGCAGCTGGTGTTCGGACCAGAACCAGGAGACAAGATCACGTTGCTCCTGTATTAGCTTCTCTGCACCGGCTGCCCGTCAAATCCAGAATAGAATTTAAAATCCTCCTCCTCTCCTATAAAGCCCTTCATGGTCAGGCACCATCATATCTGAAAGCTTGTAGTACCTGCTTACTCAACTACACCACCGTGCCCCCCCCCCCATAATGCAGGGTTACTGGTGGGCTCTAGAGTCTCCAAGTAGACTGGGAGCCTACCCGGCCCCCCTAGTGTGAAACCAGCTCCCACATTTAAGTGCTCTTTGATAAGGCTTAGACTCTTAGACCAGCCCTTAGTGTGGGCTTATTTAAATGAAATTGAACAGTGATAATATATACGCACATTTCACGAATCAAGCCACATTATGGTTGATAGGAAACATGGAACCTGGACTCGGAGGACTGGACGGATCGGTGGTGCGTCGACATCAACAGACGAACGAGTAATGACAGAGGAAGAGGAAACACACACTAAACACACCTGGACTGATTGGGAGACGAGAGACAGGTGGGGAAACACCGGCTGAACTGATTGGTGAGAACGAGAGGCTGACGAGGAGGAGGAGGAGTAGGAGGAGGAGAAGAAGGGGGAGGAGGAGGAGAAGAAAGAGGAGGAGGAGGAGAAGGAGGAGGGAATGTGAGAACAGCTGTTTGGCTCAGACAGCATTTGATGAAGGAAGTCGGCGTCTGTTCAAACGTGCCGAACAAACAGCAATAAGACGTGATGTTCATCTCCATGAAACCTGTTCTAACACATCAACTCTCCTCCTCCTCCTCCTCCTCCTTCTTCTTCTTTACATATTAAATGTATCTCTACGACTTATAGTTAATTCAAATTATTCATCAATTTTATACCTTTCAATGTGTGTATAGTTCATTATTATTATTATTATTTATAAACTAAATTCAGTCAAATGACAGTAAGCATCAAGGCTGCTCTGCTCAGCTTTACCATGAGTTCAGTTTATACTTCCTTCCGTATGACTGAATTTTGAACAAACTTGTGGGACACAACAACAACAACAACAACAACGACAACAACAACAACGACAACAACAACAACAACGACAAGAACAACAGCAACAGCAACAGCAACAACGACAGCAACAACAACAACAACAATGACAACAACAACAACAACAATGACAACAACAAGAGCAACAACAACAACAATCATATTTGCACACCTAATGACCAACATGTATATTATTCTGCAGAAACCAATCAGTAAATTCAGTCTGACTCTTCATCTGATCTCTCTGCCTTCATGTCTGAAGGTTTGCTTTTTACAGACGGTCAGTGAACGCCTCGGCAGAGTCACTGCAGGTCAGCGTGGAGGTGGAACTTCCTGTTGGCGCTGCAGTGAAACCGACGAGAGAGGAAGTTGGTCAACTGTTTACCTGCCAACAGCCGGCGGAGTGAAGCAACCTGCTGAGTCGGCAATGTAACAGCCGTCGCCGTCTGAGTCACAGTTACCCAACAGCAACTTCTGCTTTACGACAAGGTGAGAGGCCTGAACGCCACAGAGGAAGTAGCACGGCTGGAGTACCACAGTACAAGTACAACAGTACCACAGTACAAGGACAACAGTACCACAGTACAAGTACAACAGTACCACAGTACAAGGACAACAGTACCACAGTACAAGTACAAGAGTACAATAGGACAAGGACAACAGTACAAGGACAACAGTACCACAGTACAAGTACAATAGGTACACGTGTATGCGTGTCTATGTGTGTGTGTGTGTGTGTGTATATATATGTGTGTGTGTGTGTCTGTGTGTGTGTGTGTATATGCGTGTCTGTGTGTGTGTATATGTGTGTGTGTCTATGTGTCTAAATGTGTGTGTGTGTGTATGCGTGTCTATGTGTGTGTGTGTGTGTGTGTGTATATGCGTGTCTATGTGTGTGTATATGTGTGTGTGTCTATGTGTCTATGTGTGTGTGCGTGTATATGTGTGTCCGGTGTATATGCGTGTCTATGTGTGTGTGTATATGCGTGTCTATGTGTGTGTGTGTGTGTGTGTGTGTGCGTGTCTATGTGTGTGTGTGTGTGTGTGTGTGTATATGCGTGTCTATGTGTGTGTGTGTGTGTATGCGTGTCTATGTGTGTGTGTGTGTGTCTGTGTGTGTGTGTGTGCGTGTGTGTGTGAGGTCCCCTCATTGTCCTCGTGTTTCTGGCAGCAGAACCAAAATGGGAGAATTAAGCAGCTTTATTGTGATGCTTCTGTTTCATCACGGCTGTTGTTGTTGTTGTTTGTTTCACCTCCTCCTCCTCCTCCTCCTCCTCCTGTATCTCCTCCTCAGGCGTAAACACAGTGAAAGAAAGAGCTCTGCTGGTTGTATTGTCACATTACAAGGTTGAGTTCAAAGACACATTCAGAAGGTTGATCCAGCAGAAAGAATGTAGAGCAGCAAACACGATGAGCATCAGACACACTGAGATCCATCACCGCCATGAACGCCCCTGACCCGGATCACCCCGGTGACCCAAACACAAGCCAGCAAATACAACATTCTACATTAAAAACACCGTCTTCATGATCCATGATGATGAATTCCACCTTAAGAGCTAGTGATACCTTAAAACCTGGATCACCAATGTGATCACAGGTGGATCTCCCAGTGGACGACGTATTCTCACGGGAGACGAATCGCTGCTCGAGTGACTTGTGTTGGGATTGGCAGGATGATGTAGGTCAGGAGGATGAAGGAGGATGAAGAAGATCAGGAAGAAGGTCAGGATGATGAAGATCAGGAGGATGAAGGTCAGGATGATGAAGATCAGGATGATGAAGATCAGGAGGATGAAGGTCAGGATGATGAAGATCAGGAGGATGAAGGTCAGGATGAAGGTCAGGAGGATGAAGATCAGGAGGATGAAGGTCAGGATGATGAAGGTCACAAGGATGAAGATCAGGAAGAAGGTCAGGAGGATGAAGGTCAGGAGGATGAAGGTCAGGAGGATGAAGGTCAGGATGATGAAGGTCAGGATGATGTAGGTCAGGAAGAAGGTCAGGATGATGAAGGTCAGGGGGATGAAGATCAGGAGGATGAAGGTCAGGATGATGAAGGTCACAAGGATGAAGATCAGGAAGAAGGTCAGGAGGATGAAGGTCAGGAGGATGAAGGTCAGGATGATGAAGGTCAGGAGGATGAAGATCAGGAGGATGAAGGTCAGGATGATGAAGGTCACAAGGATGAAGATCAGGAAGAAGGTCAGGAGGATGAAGGTCAGGAGGATGAAGGTCAGGAAGAAGGTCAGGAGGATGAAGGTCAGGAGGATGTGGGTCAGGAGGATGAAGGTCAGGATGATGTGGGTCAGGAGGATGAAGGTCAGGAGGATGAAGGTCAGGAAGAAGGTCAGGAGGATGAAGGTCAGGAGGATGAAGGTCAGGAGGATGAATGTCAGGAGGATGAATGTCAGGATGATGAAGGTCAGGATGATGAAGGTCAGGAGGATGAAGGTCAGGAGGATGAAGGTCAGGAGGATGAAGGTCAGGATGATGAAGGTCAGGAGGATGAAGGTCAGGAAGAAGGTCAGGAGGATGAAGGTCAGGAAGATGAAGGTCAGGAGGATGAAGGTCAGGATGATGAAGGTCAGGAGGATGAAGGTCAGGAGGATGAAGGTCAGGAAGAAGGTCAGGAGGATGAAGGTCAGGATGATGAAGGTCAGGAGGATGAAGGTCAGGAAGAAGGTCAGGAGGATGAAGGTCAGGAAGATGAAGGTCAGGAGGATGAAGGTCAGGATGATGAAGGTCAGGAGGATGAAGGTCAGGAGGATGAAGGTCAGGAAGAAGGTCAGGAGGATGAAGGTCAGGATGATGAAGGTCAGGAGGATGAAGGTCAGGATGAAGGTCAGGAGGATGAAGGTCACTTTGCTACAGGAGCACACAAAGAAACGTAGAATCTGCTGATGCTTTGGATCTCAGCTGTGATGATGTCATGGCGCCACAGATGGCGTCCTGTGGTACCCAAACACATCCCAGATCGTCTCTGAGTCTCTACCTGACTGAAGACAAGCCTCCTCAGTCCCCCCCCCCTCCCCCGCCCCGCCGATCGACACAAGCATGGCATTGTGGGACGGCAGAGAGACGGACAGTGTTGGTCACAGCTGCGTGGACATTGATGATGCTGTACGCGGCGGCCTGAAGAAGACCACTGTGTACGCTCAAAATCTCAGAGAGAGTAAATCAGGGATGAGTTGCCGTCAAAGACAAACGAGCAGAGGACCGACAGCCTGGAGACAAACTTTGAGGAGAAACTTCCCAGAACTGAAGAGAACCAATGAGTGATGATAAAAACAGACATGAATTCTACTTTAGTCAGTCTTCATCTGATCGGAGCTTCTGTTTGAACAAACCTGGCAACTTAAAGTGACCCGTGTGGAGGGCTCAGGTCCTTAAGACTGCCCTGGAGGGTACACCCCCCCCCCCCGTCGGCCAGCGAGGTACACACCAGGGCCCCTCAGTGTGTCAGGAACAAGGCGAACAGGGCGGCATTGATGGACTGAGTCTGAACGGCAGCACATCTGGACGACACTCAACAAGCAGCTCAGTGTGATCAGATCCCCCTGTCGCTTTATGAAATCAAACGCACATTCATAACTGTCCCCGATTCTCCTTTCACATCCAAATCGCCTCCTCGGGGGGGCAACGAGGATCAAATCTTTATCTGTTCGCTGCTGACAAACACAGTTGTTTGTCTCCTGTTTGTCCCCTCGTAAAGAGAGAGAGTGGATGACAACGAGCCGGCTGTTCAAGCAACAGGAGAGCTGCAGAGAGTGTACAGTGATTAGCTCTCGGCACACAATGAGCATCGGAGTGTGTCCTCACAAGGCTGCTGCAGGTCTACAACGTCCTCACAAGGCTGCTGCAGGTCTAAAACACGTCCTCACAACGCTGCTGCAGGTCTACAACGTCCTCACAAGGCTGCTGCAGGTCTACAACGTCCTCACAAGGCTGCTGCAGGTCTAAAACACGTCCTCACAACGCTGCTGCAGGTCTAAAACGTCCTCAACGCTGCTGCAGGTCTAAAACACGTCCTCACAACGCTGCTGCAGGTCTAAAACACGTCCTCACAACGCTGCTGCAGGTCTACAACGTCCTCACAACGCTGCTGCAGGTCTAAAACGTCCTCACAACGCTGCTGCAGCTCTACAACGTCCTCACAACGCTGCTGCAGGTCTAAAACACGTCCTCACAACGCTGCTGCAGGTCTAAAACGTCCTCAACGCTGCTACAGGTCTAAAACGTCCTCACAACGCTGCTGCAGCTCTACAACGTCCTCACAACGCTGCTGCAGGTCTAAAACGTCCTCAACGCTGCTGCAGGTCTAAAACGTCCTCAACGCTACTGCAGGTCTACAACGTCCTCACACCGCTGCTGCAGGTCTACAACGTCCTCACAACGCTGCTGCAGGTCTAAAACGTCCTCAACGCTGCTGCAGGTCTAAAACGTCCTCACAACGCTGCTGCAGCTCTACAACGTCCTCACAACGCTGCTGCAGGTCTAAAACATCCTCACAACGCTGCTGCAGGTCTAAAACGTCCTCACAACGCTGCTGCAGGTCTAAAACACGTCCTCACAATGCTGCTGCAGGTCTAAAACGTCCTCAACGCTACTGCAGGTCTAAAACGTCCTCACAACGCTGCTGCAGCTCTACAACGTCCTCACAACGCTGCTGCAGGTCTAAAACGTCCTCACAACGCTGCTGCAGGTCTAAAACGTCCTCAACGCTGCTGCAGGTCTAAAACGTCCTCACAACGCTGCTGCAGCTCTACAACGTCCTCACAACGCTGCTGCAGGTCTAAAACGTCCTCACAACGCTGCTGCAGGTCTAAAACGTCCTCACAACGCTGCTGCAGGTCTAAAACGTCCTCACAATGCTGCTGCAGGTCTACAACGTCCTCACAACACTGCTACAGGTCTAAAACGTCCTCACAACCCTGCTACAGGTCTAAAACGTCCTCACAACGCTGCTGCAGGTCTAAAACATCCTCACAACGCTGCTGCAGGTCTAAAACGTCCTCAACGCTGCTGCAGGTCTACAACGTCCTCACAAGGCTGCTGCAGGTCTACAACGTCCTCACAACGCTGCTGCAGGTCTAAAACGTCCTCACAACGCTGCTGCAGGTCTACAATGTCCTCACAATGCTGCTGCAGGTCTACAACGTCCTCACAAGGCTGCTGCAGGTCTAAAACGTCCTCACAAGGCTGCTGCAGGTCTACAACGTCCTCACAAGGCTGCTGCAGGTCTAAAACGTCCTCACAAGGCTGCTGCAGGTCTACAACGTCCTCACAACGCTGCTGCAGGTCTAAAACGTCCTCACAACGCTGCTGCAGGCCAAAAACATCCTCACAACGCTGCTGCAGGTCTACAACGTCCTCACAACGCTGCTGCAGGTCTAAAACGTCCTCACAACGCTGCTGCAGGTTTAAAACGTCCTCACAACGCTGCTGCAGGTCTACAACGTCCTCACAACGCTGCTGCAGGTCTAAAACGTCCTCACAACGCTGCTGCAGGTCTAAAACGTCCTCACAACGCTGCTGCAGGTCTAAAACGTCCTCACAACGCTGCTGCAGGTCTAAAACGTCCTCACAACGCTGCTGCAGGTTTAAAACGTCCTCACAAGGCTGCTGCAGGTCTAAAACGTCCTCACAACGCTACTGCAGGTCTAAAACGTCCTCACAACGCTGCTGCAGCTCTACAACGTCCTCACAACGCTGCTGCAGGTCTAAAACGTCCTCACAACGCTGCTGCAGGTCTAAAACGTCCTCAACGCTGCTGCAGGTCTAAAACGTCCTCACAACGCTGCTGCAGCTCTACAACGTCCTCGCAACGCTGCTGCAGGTCTAAAACGTCCTCACAACGCTGCTGCAGGTTTAAAACGTCCTCACAACGCTGCTGCAGGTCTACAACGTTCTCACAGCGCTGCTGCAGGTCTACAACGTCCTCACAATGCTGCTGCAGGTCTAAAACGTCCTCAACGCTGCTGCAGGTCTACAACGTCCTCACAACGCTGCTGCAGGTCTAAAACGTCCTCACAATGCTGCTGCAGGTCTTAAACGTCCTCACAACGCTGCTGCAGGTCTACAACGTCCTCACAACGCTGCTGCAGGTCTAAAACGTCCTCACAACACTGCTACAGGTCTAAAACGTCCTCACAACGCTGCTGCAGGTCTACAACGTCCTCACAACGCTGCTGCAGGTCTAAAACGTCCTCAACGCTGCTACAGGTCTAAAACGTCCTCACAACGCTGCTGAAGAAGAAGGTCCTCTGAACACATATTTGTGTAAACTGAGGACAAGCTTCTGAATCCTTTCCTGTTCATATAGGATCCTCATTAATTGAAATTAAGTATTCT
>NC_139926.1:27671147-27691147 GCF_963514095.1 Eutrigla gurnardus
TATATATATATATATATATATATATATATATATATATATATATACATATACATATACATGCTATATATAGATATAGCTCAGCTGGAAACGAGACAAATATATATTTATATATTTTCTAACAAACTGTTTAACAAAGTTTAATATTAAATATTTAAGAGAAGATTTGGTCTGCAGTGAATAATAAATATTATCAAACACTAATGTCATTCACTCTGGTCGGTGCAATGCATGCTGGGACGCAGCTTCAGTGTTTGGAAACAGTTTGTCTCAAAGGTCAAAGGTCGCGGTCTCAACATGGTCGGCCCACGCCACCGCGTCAGCGTTCTCTAAACTAACGAGCAGCGAGGCGACCACACATCAACATCTCCGTGGGAACCAGCTGCTCTGATCCCCCACAGACCAGACCAGAGACCTAGACCACTTCCTGTCTGCCTTCATTCAGCTCACTCTAACCCAGCACAGTACTGTGAGACTGGACACATTAGACTAGCCTAGCACAGAGACTGGAAGCAGAGGGAAACTGTTAGCCTAGCCTAGCACAGAGACTGGAAGCAGAGGGAAACTGTTAGCCTAGCCTAGCACAGAGACTGGAAGCAGAGGGAAACTGTTAGCCTAGCCTAGCACAGAGACTGGAAGCAGAGGGAAACTGTTAGCCTAGCCTAGCACAGAGACTGGAAGCAGAGGGAAACTGTTAGCCTAGCCTAGCACAGAGACTGGAAGCAGAGGGAAACAGTTAGCCTAGCTTAGCACAGAGACTGGAAGCAGAGGGAAACTGTTAGCCTAGCCTAGCACAGAGACTGGAAGCAGAGGGGAAACTGTTAGCCTAGCTTAGCACAGAGACTGGAAGCAGAGGGAAACTGTTAGCCTAGCTTAGCACAAGGCTATCCCATCTCGAAGACTCCTTCACACGAGGCCTTCCTTTCTGGATTCAGAGGATCTACCTCATGGATCCTAAACAGCCCGACACATCCCAGGATGCATTGTGGCGGATCAGAATGAAACCTTCCATGAAGCTTTTCCTCCGTCAGAATCTCAAGTCTGATCTGGATCAGATAATGCTAGCTTCCTCTTCTCTGCTCTGTCCATCGGTCAAAGGGCGACGATAACTCTAAAGGATGCGTCCTCTGGATTTTCAAAATAAAAGACAAAGGTTGACTCCACATGTGAAACTAAAATAATAATATAAAAGTAAAGGTTCTTTCCTTCCCTCACCGCTCGCCATCCGTCAGCAGCAGCGTTGCATCGTGGGAGAGGAGCTGGAGGGACGTGTGAAGCTCTGAGTTATTATTATTAAAACAAGATGGACGGGGCCCCTGAGCGGGGACCCTTCATATCTGAAGCACCTTGGGGGTCACTACTTCCTGTGAGAAGGTCCCGACAGGAAGCTGCTTCTGTTTCCCAGAGAAACCGATCCCAGGAACTAGGAAGTATCTCCTCTTCAGTCCGACATCGTGGCGTCTCCCGTAACAACAAAGTACCTGAAGAGTGACTGCCAGTTTCCCACAATGGACTGCAATGAGACAGGGGCTTAGCACCAGAGAGGAGGCGGGGCTTCCCTCCACGTAGACCCAACCAGGCCTCCTCCCTCAGGGCTAAAATCACCACTATTGCTGCTTTGTATATGTTGAAGTCCCAGATCCACCAGGAACCCAGACCCCGTCCTGTCTGGGTTCATGACAATAACGTATTGATCTGTGATTTATTATCAATAACCAGATGAAAAGGATGCTGAAATAAATCCATCATGATGGTGAGCAGTAAAAAGTGCTGAGTCATGCTTTGTTAGGTCTGTTGCCACGACGACAAGCGAACTACTTTTACATGTTGGGGGTTGGCAGCAAGGTGAACAGGCACCTCCTGTCACCAATAATACTCCGTAGATGGAACCGATGATATTCAGTCCTCCCATCCTGGACCCTGGACCCTGCACCTCTGAACCCTGGATTCTGCACCCCTGCAACCCTGAACCCTGGACTCTGGACCCTGCACCCCAGAACCCTGGACTCTGGACCCTGCACCTCTGAACCCTGGACTCTGGACCCTGCACCCCTGCACCCCTGAACCCTGGACTCTGGACCCTGCACCCCTGAACCCTGGACCCTGGACTCTGGACCCTGCACCCCTGCACCCCTGAACCCTGGACTCTGGACCCTGCACCCCTGAACCCTGGACCCTGGACTCTGGACCCTGGACCCTCCAACCTGGACCCTGGACAAGCGTCGGTATCTGATGTCCTGGGAATGACGACCACGTCAGACTCACATCAGACAGTTTTTCATCAGTTGATGTCGAACAATGAAGACTACAACTCCCAGGGTCCCACACTCCTTCATGATGTCATCAAAGGGCCAGCATGGCAGGAACCAACCACAGCCGTGTGTCTGAGAAACGTGGGCAGGTATGAGGGGCCTTGATGAGCAGGAGTCATGAATATTAACAGCGATGTGTCCGATCGATCGCTGAGGTCATTAATTTGCACCGAAACGCTAACGTACTAGTTAATTTATTTAGTGTAGTTTAACTGTAGACATGTCATCATTATATTAAACAATTGGTAAAAGAGCATTTATGTACAAAGCGCCCTCAGACTGGAATAATCTTCCTTTAAATTTACGCTCATTGACCTCTTTTCATAGGTTTAAATATTCTGTGTCTTCTTATTTTGAGTTAAATTGCACATGCTTCAGATGAATTATATCTTTTTTTTTCTCCCCACTGTAATTTTTAATTTGAACATTATGATATTATTTTACATTTCTCTTAGTTTATTTAGGCTATTGCTATGGCCATTTGCGGCCATTGAGAGGTTGTGTCCATTTTTTTTTTTTTTTTTTTTTTTTGTACTCATTTCTTTTATGTCTGTGTTGATGTCTGTTGTCTTTGTTGCTGTATGTTTGTAGATTGTTGATTGTGTCTTGTCTCTTTTCGGTTTGTAATGTATATTAGGACCCCCTCGAAAACGAGAGGATTCCTCTCAAGGGGTTTATCCTATCAAATAAATTTCTGAATGAATGAATGAATATTATTTTATTTAAAATTGAATCTCTGCATCACAGTCCAGCTTCTCAATGACAAATATTGTAAATAATAATAATAATAATAATAATGAGAAGAAGATGTTGTATTCGTGACTATTTGATAAACTAAAAAGAGTTTGTTTTTCAGACTTCCAATCTCACTTTCATTGTTTTCTACATTTTTGTTTTTGTTTGCCAAAGTGTCTGTTTCACTTATCGCTTCATATTTCAGTTGGTGTGTGTGTGTGTGTGTGTGTGTGTGTGTGTGTGTGTGTGTGTGTGTGTGTGTGTGTGTCAGCACTACATCCTGGACTTCATGTTGGGGGAGGAAAAATAAATACAAGAACCCTAAAACGCGTCTGGGATCTGAAACAGGAATGTAGAGAGGGCATGGGAACAACACACACACACACACACACACACACAGTTGATTCTGATAGCAGTGTGAACCATTGTATATATATATATATAGATATATATATATAGATATATAGATATATAGATACGTGTGTGTGTGTGTGTGTGTGTGTGTGTGTGTGTGTGTGTGTGTGTGTGTGTGTATGCATGTGTGTGTGCCGTGATGGGGATCTGGTCTGGGAGCAGTTCTGGATTGAAGGATTTACTTTGATCCTCAGATGTGGCTCCACTCAGACAAGGTGGAGGATTTATGTTGTTAATCAGTCTTACAAAAAAGCAATCAGGACAGATGTTTCAGCAGCTGGACGATGTTGGAGGAGGATTGGGAGCAGGACACCACCTGTCCTACTCTGCAGGAGACAGGAAGTCCAACTGTCTGTGTGGGGTCTCTAATCTGCCTACGTGGACTACGTGGTTCTGACAACATTACCTAAACGTTCTGAAAACGTTACTTAAATATTACGAAAGTTACCTTAACGTTCTGACGTTACCTAAACATTCAGACGTTATCTAAACGTTCTGACATTATCTTAACGTTCTGACGTTAACTAAACGTTCTGACATTATCTAAACCTTCTGACGTTACCTAAACGTTCTGACATTATCTAAACCTTCTGACGTTACCTAAACATTCTGACATTATCTAAACATTCTGACGTTAACTAAACGTTCTGACATTATCTAAACATTCTGACGTTAACTAAACCTTCTGACGTTACCTAAACGTTCTGACATTATCTAAACCTTCTGACGTTACCTAAACATTCTGACATTATCTAAACATTCTGACGTTACCTAAACGTTCTGACATTATCTAAACATTCTGACGTTAACTAAACGTTCTGACATTATCTAAATGTTACCTCAGCGTTCTGACATCGTTACCTAAAGGTTCTGACATTATCTCAATGTTACCTCAACGTTCTTCAAAGTTACCTGAACATTACTTAAACATTCTGACGTTACTCCGTTGTAAACAGGATGTTTGGTAAACAGGACAGGTTAGTCGGAGGTGAACAGCAGCTTCTCCCACTGACGTGTCCGTGATAATTGATAATGGATAATTGCGGGCTGCCACGACCGAATCACTCAGACGAGCCCACACAGTTTGGCTTCACTCGTCTTTCTCTCTGCTCAACTTTAAATTGCAGGCTGTCTCTCTATCTGAAGGCCATTTAGTTACAAAAGATCAGTACAACTTTCACTTGTGGCGTTAAAATCAAACTGCAATGAAGAAACTGCAGTTTATTAAATTCGGAGAGTTTGACATATTGTTTCAGAAAAGGTGTCAAGCTATTTTAAAGGTCTAGTAGAATTCACACAAAAACATAAGCAACTGGCAGGCACGTATCAGACATGGTATCAGAGGCTGAGGTATCAGACATCCAAGGTATCAGACGTCGAGGTATCAGACAGCCACGGTATCAGAGGCCAAGGTATCAGACATCCAAGGTATCAGAGGCCGAGGTATCAGACAGCCACGGTATCAGAGGCCAAGTTATCAGACATCCAAGGTATCAGAGGCCGAGGTATCAGACAGCCACGGTATCAGACAGCCACGGTATCAGAGGCCAAGGTATCAGACAGCCACGGTATCAGAGGCAGAGGTATCAGACATCCAAGGTATCAGAGGCCGAGGTATCAGACATCCACGGTATCAGAGGCCGAGGTATCATCCAAGGTATCAGAGGCCGAGGTATCAGACAGCCACTGTATCAGAGGCCGAGGTATCAGACAGCCACGGTATCAGACATCCAAGGTATCAGACAGCCACGGTATCAGACATCCAAGGTATCAGAGGTCAAGGTATCAGACATCCACGGTATCAGAGGCCGAGGTATAAGACATCCAAGGTATCAGAGGCCGAGGTATAAGACAGCCACAGTATCAGACATCCAAGGTATCAGAGGCCGAGGTATCAGACATCCAAGGTATCAGAGGCCGAGGTATAAGACAGCCACGGTATCAGACATCCAAGGTATCAGAGGCCGAGGTATCAGACAGCCACGGTATCAGAGGCCGAGGTATCAGACAGCCACGGTATCAGACATCCAAGGTATCAGACATCCAAGGTATCAGAGGCCGAGGTATAAGACAGCCACGGTATCAGACATCCAAGGTATCAGAGGTCAAGGTATCAGACATCCACGGTATCAGACATCCAAGGTATCAGAGGTCGAGGTATAAGACATCCAAGGTATCAGAGGTCAAGGTATCAGACATCCAAGGTATCAGAGGTCGAGGTATAAGACATCCAAGGTATCAGAGGTCGAGGTATCAGACATCCAAGGTATCAGAGGCCGAGGTATAAGACATCCAAGGTATCAGAGGTCGAGGTATAAGACATCCAAGGTATCAGAGGTCAAGGTATCAGACATCCAAGGTATCAGTGGCCGAGGTATCAGACATCCAAGGTATCAGAGGCCGAAGTTAATGGCACTTTCCTCCAGGAGGGTCATCAGCTGAATGAGCCACACCTGGCCAAATGGAGGTCCTGGATGACACTAAGCCAGTTCCGATATCAAAGGTTCTGGTTGACGCCAAGTCCGTTCTGATAGGGAATCAGGGGTGTCTCATGTCGGCCCACATGGGTGTTGTAGTCTCAGTAGTTTCTTATATATTTAGTCAATGTCGTTCCCTGTGTCGGCCTCAGTTGGTCTGTCCTGGTTTTCGGGTGTCCATGTGTTGTCTTGTCTCCCATTTAGTGTGTTGGTGGTTTTCCTTTGAAGTGATCCTCACTTCTCATCGTGGTTCTTGTCCCAGCGTTTGGTAATGATGCTTCCTTCCTGTGGTTCTGGCTCCTTCTTTGAACTGGTGACAGGAACACATCTGGACACACCTGAAGCCGAGGTCCAGCTGTTTCACCTGACCCAGTACCAGAGGAAGACCGAGGAAGGGATTGGATCTGTATTCATCGTCGTGGTGCGTCTATCTGATGTTATTTTGGTCAATTAAAGAAAAGTCCTGATGCAGACGAACAGAAATGTAAAACAGAGGAACCGGCGGACTGGAACGCGTCTAATTGGAATATATGAATGTTTGTTGTTCACCGCGGATTACCGAGTCTCAGAGGTCACATGATGCAGCGCTGCACTTTCACTTTATTCCTCCTACAATTAATGAGAGTTCAGACGTGATGCTGACAGTCACACGCACACACACACTCACACGCACACACACATACGCACACACACACAGACACACACACACACACACTCTCACACTCACACACATACACTCACACACTCACACGCACACACACTCACACGCACACACACATACGCACACACACACACAGACACACACACACACACACTCACACACATACACTCACACACAGACACACACACACTCTCACACACACACTCACACACTCCCACACACACACACTCACACACATACGCACACACACACACTCTCACACACACACACACACACACACACACACACACACACACACACACTCACACACACTCACACTCACACACATACACTCTCTCACACACACTCTCACACTCACACACACACACACTCACACACACACACACACACACATACACTCTCTTACACACACACACACACACACACACACACACATACACTCTCTTACACACACACTCACACACACACACACACACACACACACATACACTCTCTCACACACACACTCACACACACACACACACACACACACACACACACACACACACATACACTCTCTCTCACACAAACACACACACACACACACACTCACACACATACACTCTCTCACACACACACACACACACACACTCACACACACACACTCTCACACTCTCTCACACACACACACACACATACACTCTCTTACACACACACACACACACACACACACACACTCACACACATACACTCTCTCACACACACACACACACACACACACACTCACACACACACACTCTCACACTCTCTCACACACACACACACACATACACTCTCTTACACACACACACACACACACACACACACACTCACACACATACACTCTCTCACACACACACACACACTCACACATACACTCTCTCACACACACACACACACTCACACACACACTCTCTCACACACACACACTCACACACACACACACACACACACACACACACACACACACACACACACTCACACTCACACTCACACACATACACTCTCTCTCTCACACACACACACACACACACGTACTCACACACACACATACACTCTCTCACACACACACACACTCACACACACACTCACATACACTCTCTCACACACACACACTCACACACACACACTCACACACATACACTCTCTCACACACACACACTCACACACACACACACACACATACACTCTCTCACACACACACTCACACACACTCACACACACACTCACATACACTCTCTCACACACACACACTCACACACACACACACACACACACATACACTCTCTCACACACACACTCACACACACACTCACACACACACACTGGACACACAGTGGACGAGATCTGCAGAACAATCTGAAGATGATCTGAACCTCCGACGCTGTCAACAATAAAACATTCATACTGCACACAGATGTTATAGATTTAATATGATCAGATTATTTTATAGAGTTCAAGAATAATTGTTTTACAGTATTATTCTGATTATGGACTGTTGGAAGTTTCATCTGGAGCTGTGACTTCTTCTTCTTCTTCTCCTCCTCTTCGTTGTGTCTCATTGTGATCCTTGTGGATCATTGTGGCTCGTTGTGGATCATTGTGGGTCCGTCTGTCCTGCTGATGTCAGAGACTCTGTTTCTGGTTCCATCGTCGAGTGTCAGATCCTACGTTTCCGTCCGTGAAAGCATCTGTGACTTTAAACTCCAGCAGAGTTTGTAAAAGTCCTCCGAGACACAAATGTGTGGTTGTGTCCCTCAGCGGGTCACTTCCTGTCCCTTTAGACTGGCAGCACAAAGACGTGTGAAAAGGGAAACTATGAATTGAAATATAACAAGCGGTTGGATCAGAAACAATGGCGGCTACAGTCGAAGCGCTGTGTCAACTCTGAGTTGCCGTGGCTACCGCCTATCACAGGAAGTGTATTTTCTCAGGCCTTTAGGAATATTAATAACCATCGAGAGACGGCTGCCAAGTCTCTCTGGACGGGGTTCAAACCCACGCAGGGAGCAGGACTCATAGTCAGGACTAATAATTAGCTTCAAGTCCCTACAAGAGTCTGACAAGACAGCCAGGAGCTTTCACTCACCCCAATGTGCTTCTTCAAACAGTCCAGGTTCCACGTCCAGGTTCTCTTAAAGAAGACCATGAGACAAACAGGGTCTCCCCCGAGTCCAGGTTCTGGATCACACCATCTCCTGTTATCATGTTTCAGAAACATTCCTGTCTCTAAGATTTCCTCTAAATCAGAAATGTCCTCTTCGTCCTCAGTCTTCCTTCTAATTGGTCCCCACACAGACAGGAGAAGAGGCCTTGGTTCAGGTCTCTCATCTCGGTTGCTGCATCGCTGTATAAACGATTGCTCAACAGTTTCTTCGCTCCTCTGAGGCTGCACACAAATAAACGTGAATATGAAACAGTTCATATCTTTGTTTTACAGCAGGTTTTAATCTCATTCTGATGCTTTTAATGTGAAAATAATGAGGAGGGAAGTTGTGGCCCGTTGGGAAAAAAGAGGGAGGTGTTTTTATTTGAAAAGCCGGTAATGAAGTTAATTTTACAAGGTTTCCGTTCATTAAGAGCAGCTGGATAAGGTGTTCGGCAGACGTTCATGTTGTGGAAACACACAGCCGGCAAACATCACACCGCTTTTATGGCAGACAAAGAATGACGTTTCTCACAGAAAATCATACTAGATATTAAATATCTTACGTGAGTGAAGTCAGCAGCAGCAGTCAAGCCCCATCAATATATTAATGTTATGAGTTTTATCATTTGTTGTGAGTATTTCATTATTATTTTATTTCTTGAAGTGTTGATGACGTTGTTTGTCTGAGCATAAACATAAAAGTTTAGTTTGTCTTGGTTTAAAGTTTGAATCTAAAAGGTGAAACGTCGTCTGGTTTTACTTTAAAGTCACTTTCTTCTTCACTTAACTGACTGAGACAGGTTTTTCAGTTTCCTCTCTCTGCTCTTCTTTCCGTCCAGGAAACAGAAATAATTTAATGTACATTCATATTTATCTAATATAGAAATAATGTAATATAAAACCAATTACAGTAACAGAGCGGTATCACCGTCAGACCTCCTCGGAGCTCCTCTTCTTCTTCTTCTTCTTCTTCTTCTTCTGTGTTTCTGAACTTCCTGTCATGAAGCGTCTGCATGACTGACCAAATGTGACGAATGAAGATAGTCAGCTTTAAGAAGCTGCAGCCACACTGGGGGAGTCGTGACTGCGTGGTCGTTTACCTTCTGCCCTCTGATTGGCTGGAGTCCAGGTGTTTGTTTCATTAACACATTCAAGCTGCCTCATGAATAACATGGAAAAAATAAAAATAAAACAAATGCTAAATATACGCAGATTTACGACACTTTGGAGTTGAAACGAGGTAAATAATAATATAATAACAGTTGTAGATTCAAAATAAATCATGTTGATCAAAACCTAAAAAACATCAGATACAGATTTAAAAGTAAGTATTAATAAACTCAATTTTGAATTTAAATTTAATTTCAATACATTTGATTAGAAATGTAACTAATAAAAAAAGTAAAATAATAATAATAATAGGAAGAAGAAGGAGAAGATAGTATCATCTTTAGACTGATAGAAACTGAAGTGTAGAGCCGACACATGTTGCCAATTCTGCCCCGATAATCCTCCGTTTTCATCCAGACTCATAATCCGTATGGTGTATTTGGGACCGTCGTTGTGATGTCACCGCTGCACCAAGTCACGTCTGTCTGGCCGCAACATCGAACTAAACCCAATGAACCACGAGTCTATGATCTCAGATCTCATGATGACCAGGATGTGGAGGAGACGGATGAAGCATGCTCCCATAATGCATCAGGGCACAGAGAGAAGTCTGACAGCAACAAGGCTGTGTCCGAAATCATTCCCTACTCCCTATATAGGGTAGTTCTATGGAGGGCACTATATAGTGGACTCAAAGGCCAAATGAAAAAACACTTTCGGACACTACTCGGGGGATTTCTTTCGGCGCCGTTGATGACGTTGTTCCTGACGCATAATTAATACGTGTCAGATTCCGCCAACGGCTCTTAAAGGAGTCATCACCTGGAAATCGCAATTTCTCTTGTTAAAACATGCATATCTGTGTTTGACCTCAGTTGAAACTTGCCTGAAAGGCTGGAGTTTGAAAGTGGCGCCGTTTTTTCGCTTCTGCTCTTTTTCCGAACAGGAATAGCACACAAGGGTGTGCATTCCTAAAGCACGAGATTTTGATTCTGCGCCTTCGGTGACGTCACCGTGGCGGCTACTTGCATAAGCCCACCCCTCTTTCACCATCCAACCCCGCCCCGTCCGCTACCTGAAATCGCCGAAGCGCCGCCATTATGTTTTGGAGTCTGCATGCAGGCAAGCCCCCCCGGCTCTGTCCTTCCTGCGGCGAATCAACGCGCGCCTCATTACATATTATACAATGCACAACCGGACCAGTCAAAACCTCGCGCGTAATCTCGCGTGATAAAATCGCGGTACGAAAAAGGGTCAGAACAAGCTCAATGTTTGATTAAAATTTTTTTTTTTTTTTCTAATAAGTTTTACGAATTGATCCAAAGCGATCCAAGGGGGGCTGGATACGTATAAAACCAGGTGATGACTCCTTTAAGTGTCACGCAGAGAAATTACCAGGATAATTGTTTTTTTAATACATATTCGTTGCGAAAATTTACAAAACCAAAAGAACGAGTCCTCCAGCAATAAGGGTATTCCGTGGCCGTCTCATTTCTTGAGAAAAAAATAATTTTCAATAATGAGACGATCACTACATCGTCCTCACTGCTATTTTTATTTTCAACGATCCCGATCGGATCCAGGTGGACTTCAGGACCAGGTTGCAGCACTACCGGCACCCCACATCTCCGCGATCCACCAGACCTGAACAGGCTGCAGTCCGTCCCCGATCCCAAACTCCTCGGCGATCGCTCGCCACAATCTGTCCCTCATCGCCGCATCTTTATAGTGTTCAGACTGTCATACGGCGCTTTGGTTTGAGTGACGGTTTTTGACGGACGAAGACCCCGCCGCCGCCTCTCGTCGGCCGGCCAGCCACCGCAGCCTGTCGCCGGCCACTGCAGCTTATCGCCGGCCGGCCGCCACGGCCACCGCCAACTGTCGCCGCCTATCACCGGCCGCCGCGGCCACCACCGCCGCCGGCCACCGCCAACTGTCGCCGGCCCCTGCCGCCTGTCGCCGGGCGCCGGCCGACCGCCGCTCGACCGCCGCTCGACCACCGCTCGCCCAAAGTCTCATATAAATAATTAATATATATCGCGTTTTTTTTTAAGTAAATAAAGGAAAACATCACACTTTGGCCGTTTGTGTCGTCTTGTTCTGCTCTGCAATACATATATTAAATATTAACATTTATTATTGTACGATTATTCATATTTCCTCCACTTTTTCCTGCTCTCTCTCCTCTCGTCCCTTCGCGATTTGTCTTTCAGCGCAATGCATGATGGTAAAATTTGCTCGGCTAGTGACCATCGGCTGTACACTACTTTTCACGATGCATTGTGGGAAACTTTGAGTGCACTATATAGGGAATAGTAATGCTCACTACACATTCGGACAACCCTACAAAATGGCGAACTCCCTATATAGTGCACTATATAGGGAGTAGGGAGTGATTTCGGACACAGCCTTAGTCATGAATTAATTTAGTAGTTAGAATAGTATTTATTGGTTTAATTTGTCATGTAAAGCTAGCGTTGGTTTGTCGTCAAAAGCTAACTTTGGTTTGTTGTCTCAAGCTAACGTTGGTTTGTTGTCTAAAGCTAACGTTGGTTTGTTGTCTAAAGCTAACGTTGGTTTGTTGTCTAAAGCTAACGTTGGTTTGTTGTCTAAAGCTAACGTTGGTTTATTGTCTAAAGCTAACGTTGGTTTATTGTCTAAAGCTAACGTTCGTTCGTTGTCTAAAGCTAACGTTGGTTTGTTGTCTAAAGCTAACGTTGGTTTGTTGTCTAAAGCTAACGTTGGTTTGTTGTCTAAAGCTAACGTTGGTTTGTCGTCTAAAGCTAACGTTGGTTTGTCGTCTAAAGCTAACGTTGGTTTGTTGTCTAAAGCTAACGTTGGTTTGTTGTCTAAAGCTAACGTTGGTTTGTCGTCTAAAGCTAACGTTGGTTTGTTGTCTAAAGCTAACGTTGGTTTGTCGTCTAAAGCTAACGTTGGTTTGTTGTCTAAAGCTAACGTTGGTTTGTTGTCTAAAGCTAACGTTGGTTTGTCGTCTAAAGCTAACGTTGGTTTGTTGTCTAAAGCTAACGTTGGTTTTGCTTCCAGTTTAAAACATCGGTTCTTTTTCAAGCTGTGTGTCCATGCAGAGATCTCGGTGGATTTAAATGTTGTGTATTCAGGCTGTGAGAGCATTTGTTGGACAGCAGGTAGCGTTTGTGTGTTGAATCATGAGAAGAGATTTCTTCTGCTGCTGTCACAGTGGAATCAACATGATGAGGAAACATGCTGTTTATATGGTCACTCAGCAACGCATTTCCACCAATCAGTGAGGGGCGTTGAACACAACAAGATGTTTCTCCTTGAATGACCTCCGGATGATGTAAGTCCTCTTTGTTGGGTGACCAGTATGGACCAATGTGGACCACTATGGACCAGTATTGACTGGTACATACCAGTATGGACCAATGTGAACCAGTATGTACCAGAATGTACCAGTATAGACCAGTACATATCAGTATGGACCAATGTGGACCAGTATGGACCAGTATTGACTGGTACATATCAGTATGGACTTGTATGGACCAGTACATACCACTATGGACCAATGTGAACCAGTATGTACCAGAATGTACCAGTATAGACCCGTATAGACCAGTATAGACCAGTACATATCAGTGTGAACCAGTATGGACCAGTATGGACCAGTATGCACCAGTATCTTTCTGTCCCAAAGGATTGTTGATATATTGTCGAGTGACGTTTATGTACAGTTTATGTATTTTACTAGTTTACATATTCACGTTATTTTGAACTCATGATGTCATCCTGAAACCGAAGTTGTTTGTTGCATAAACATGCCGTTAAATTGTTAACTTGATGTCATCTTTCATGCTCGGCGCCATCAACGCGTAAAAGGGGTTTCTGTGGGATCACATGGAATAATTCAGACGGGGCTGTAAATATAAAGCTGACAATTTGCCTGATTTCCATCAAATATTTGTTCCGTCATCCAAACTTTTGGGTAAAAACAAACAAGAAATGATTTATTGTGATTGCGCTTCATTTTATTCAGATCACCAAAATTTGTTTTGGATTTGGAAACTTTCCCAGAAACGAACACAAAGTTTTGGATAAAACAATGCAAGTTGTTGAACCAACATATTTACAAAGAGATTATTATAAAAATACATAATTACCAAGAACAGAGTCGGGTCTCTCTTCGTCTTCTTCGTCGTCTTCGTGCGGTAGGAAACCAGTTGATTTATGATTCATGAGGCGGATCCTCGCAGCTCGTCTCAATCTGATTATCTCAGAAAATATGGAGCACAGCAGCAGCTTGTGTGTGTGATTAAATCAATGCTAACAAGAGCTTATTAAATTGATATGATCGGCTCCACGGTGGCGTTCCTCCTCTGAGCTGAGAAGACGGGGGTTTCCACCAAGAGGAAGCAAAGTGTTCTGTCAGGACAACTTCCTGTCAGGTAAAATACCATTACATACATACTCGTGAGATATATATATATATATATCGTTCCTGCAATGAAAGGGATCCTTCTGTCCCGCCATGAAGTCATCGAGTGCTTTTGGACTCTCTTGATATTTTGAGCCCTTTATGCCCATAAGTCCACGTTTCTGAAGACTTTACCTGATGGAATTACCCACAAATCATAGCGTTGTGGTGTTAAACAAGAGTTACAAGGGGAACGGGCTATATGACTCACACAGTTTATTCATCAACCACTTATTTTAATTTTGCTTATTGAATTGAATAGTTTTGTCTCAAACAAGTGAATAGATTATTTGACAATTAGCTCTCGTCTGGTAGACCAGATCCTGGTAGACCAGATCCTGGAAGACGTTCAGATCAGCAGGAAAGCTGGTCCAATAAAACCCCACATTTGTAGATGAACATGTTTTAGAGTCGTCAGAGTAACGTCTGCAGTGATGAAGCTCTTCAGCCTCACACTCAAACATGGACCATGAGACCGGGCTTCCTCGTGTCTTGTTTTCTCCTACACTGTCAAGTTGTCAAAGCTATGTTACCATGGAGACCGAACTGTAACTAACTGACTAGCTGAAGAAATATTATGAAGGTAAAACACCTGGTTGAGTAGAATGAAGGTAAAACACCTGGTTGAGTAGAATGAAGGTAAAACACCTGGTTGAGTAGAATGAAGGTAAAACACCTGGTTGAGTAGATGAAGGTAAAACACCTGGTTGAGTAGAATGAAGGTAAAACACCTGGTTGAGTAGAATGCTGATGATAGAAACATCCTCTCTGCGTGCCGACATCACGGATCGGATTCCTCGGAGGTCAAACATTAACCTCGTCACCACGAAGAGCCCGTCCTCTGTTCTATTCATTATTTATTGCCCCATTCATTCGCTCTGACCAGAGGCGCTCCAGAATTAGCAGAGCTATGCGTGTCTGTCATGTTCTGTCACTAAAGACCAGACGCCATCTGAATAACAGATCCCTGAGGCCAGGCCCAGTCGCAGTCCTGGACCAGACAAAACCCCCCTCTGTTGGTGGTGTCACCCCGTTCAGATGTGGCCGAAGGCTCCCTCAGTAGTAGTCCTCTCCATTAGCATAGCGACTTGGATTTGGGGGAATTTTGTGAATCTGTAAACACAGTTGTGAGCAGGACTGATGTGAGGAGGTAATAAAGCCTCCACTGTACCAGCCACATGGAACAATGTGCTGCTGCGTAGAGGAATTCATGACCAAGCTTCGTCCACAAAAGAGTCCTTTTCACAAACGAGAGGTCCCATCGTATTTTTAGACTCCGGTCTGAACCCGAACATGAACACATGAGCTGTAAGACGTGAGAAAGTCGTGTGACGAAACACATCAGGTTTGTTTTCATGAAATCAACTTTTTATGTCCAACCCGTTCTAGGTTTGAATGCGATCCGGGTCGCTGGTTCTGGGATCAAACGTCTCCTGGTGATGTTTTATAGTCAAACATAGAAAGAGAAATTACTTTTAAAGAAACAGATTTCTCCAATCAGCGTCACAAATCTCTTAATGTTTGAGTTGGTCACGTTCTAGATCAACGTTCTGAGATGGTTCTAGGGTTCTCCGGTGGTTCCGGAGCGGCTGACTGTATGTGTGAGTGCTGCTGGTGAAACACAGAGGATCATGGCAGGCAAACATGTGCAGGGAGTTCTCCCTCCGACACACAAACAAGCACGTTAACCTTCATCCTTTTGTTCCACGACATTAAAACGCTGCTCCTTGTAATGTCATAATGTGTAATTTTCAAATGAAGTCCGATGTCATATGAGTGATCCTGTGACTGCTCCATTATGGCCTCGCTGTGATTCGCTGCCACTATCAGAAGTCATGCTAATTAGTGGTTTTGTTGAGATGCACGAAGCCCCCGAGGGGAACGGCACAAAGACCTTTTGTTGTTTTCTGTTGTTGATGTTGTGGCTGTGAACATCTCCTTGCTGTAAAGAGCTGAGCTATACATAGAAGCAGACGTATATATGCTTTTATTGAATGTTTGTTTGTTATGAAGCATGAACGCTACACAAGACAGGATTTAGAGCCTCGACGAATCAGCAATGCCCGTTCCCGAGGGACACAAAGCGTGGAGCAGCAGCTCAGAGAGAGATGATCACATGGAACCATTAGAAGGACACGATTGGTCCAAATGAAAAAATGACATTTTAACCCTTTTAGATCAGATCCTCGCTCACATTGTTTAACAAAATAGGCCACAAATGATATAAAAAGAAAACGTATTTCTGTCTCATTTTTGTATCCAAATCTTTGTTTCTTCCTGAATAATAATAATACAAATAATAATAATATATGATAATAATCATAATCTGATCTCGAACCAGGCGATCACATCACGACATCCATCCATCAACCAATCAGACGTCCTGTTTCAGGTTCCACTGACCTCTGACCCCCCCATCGCCCTCTGGTCACCAGTATGTCTGGTCTGAAGACAGCATTTTCCCATGATGCACCTTGGGGGTTGGTCTCAGGGAGATCCTGTAGGGAGGCCTGATGCCTCAGTGGGACTTCCTGGTAAAATTAAGTTCATATAATGTGTTAATGACCAGCTTGTCCACTGGTTAACCCCCCCACTGCCCTGTAGGTGACTGGTCCTGGTCCTGTGGTGTCCCCTCCCTAGTTGGTTAATGATCATCCAAGTCCAGCGATGCAGCCTGAGGCGGATCACTGACTGGAACAAAATAAAGAGCCAGTGGTTGAGAGGGGGGGTGGGGGGAGGCGGGTGAGGGGGGGTCTGGATGCATGAAGCCCAACATTGTGCAGCTTCCACAATGGACACACTGTCGACACGATGCGGCTAATTCAATTAGCCGGGAGACGGTGCATAAATTCCCCCAGAATTCCTCTGATGAGCGAGTGTTAGCCCCCAGTGAGGAGGGCGGGGGCAACTGAGCACGCTCAGTAACCTGTCGCACACAATGAGGGGCCAGTGAGTCAGAGGACAGAGGACTCTGGACCAGGACCAGGTCCTGGGCTTCATCCTGCAGGGTCGAGCTCCGAGGTCATGGAGGCATTGCCGAGGTCATCGAGTCGCAGCGCCGAACGCACAAAGAACCACTTCCTGTTTCTACTGCACCAACGTTTACTGGTCAGACGCATATTTTCAGGTTTCATACAAATATAGAAACACTGGAGGAAACTCAGATCTGACCTCGTGAAGACATTTAAACTCACTTCAGTTCTAAATGTTTATAGTATATAATAACTCTAATAACTAATAATGACTATTGTTATTAATTATAATTGACAATAATGATGATGATTTTGATGATGATGATGATGATGGTGTGATAAAGGGGTCTTCAAACAGGTGAACCCAGTGAAGGGACCACCTGGGCGTGTTAACAGAGCGCCGCCCTGCAGGCAGCAGACAGATGGTCCAGTCAAACCTTTAAGTCTTCAAAGGTTGCCGAGCGGCGGCGGCGGCGGCGGCGGCGGCGGCGGCGGCGGCAGCGCCATATGTGACTGCTGAAGAGCAGATCCTGGATCAGGCCAGAGAGCGCTGCGGCTACACGCCTGCACCACCTGCTGCCACCATGTTTACATGGGGGGGGGGGAGTCTGAGCACAGATCTGGTTCAGACCTTAAAGTGAGAGTTTTCACCTTCAAAGGCCTGTTAGGGTTCAGACCTGGGTCTGGATTTGGGGCAGGGTTCAGGTCTAGGTCAAGGTCTAGGGAATCCATCAAAGTACAGTTTGATGCCTCAGAGTGAAACATGAAGACTCTCTCCCTGTCTGTCTCTCTATCCCTGTCTGTCTGTCTCTCTCTCTGTCTCTTTCTCCCTGTCTGTCTCTTTCTCCCTGTCTGTCTCTCTCTGTCTCCCTGTCTGTCTGTCTCTTTCTCTCTCTCCCTGTCTGTCTCTCTCTCTCTGTCTCTCTCTCCCTGTCTGTCTCTCTCTCTGTCTCCCTGTCTCTCTCTCCCTGTCTGTCTGTCTCTCTCTCTCTCTCTCTCTCTCTCTCTCTCTCTCTCTCTCTCTCTCTCTCTCTCTCCCTGTCTGTCTCTCTCTCCTTGTCTGTCTCTCTCTCTGTCTCCCTGTCTCTCTCCCTGTCTGTCTGTCTGTCTCCCTGTTTGTCTCCCTGTCTCTCTCTTCCTGTGTCTCTCTCCCCATCTCTCTCCCTGTCTGTCTGTCTGTCTGTCTGTCTGTCTGTCTGTCTGTCTGTCTGTCTGTCTGTCTGTCTCCCTGTTTGTCTCCCTGTCTCTCTCTTCCTGTGTCTCTCTCCCTGTCTGTCTGTCTGTCTGTCTGTCTGTCTGTCTGTCTGGAGGCTTTAATCCTGATCTGCTGACTGTTGCTGCTTTTGCTTCTTCTTCTGCAGCAGAAACTCCTGCTGACTTCCTCCTACACACAGATTAAAACACAGATCCTGTTGGACTTTCTTCTTCTTCTTCTTCTTCTTCTTCTTCTTCTTCTTCATCTTCGTCTTCGTCTTCCTCGTTGTCCTCTCGTCTTCTCGTCCTGACAGCTTATTTGCAGGACGTCTCATTGTCTCAGCTCCGTGTGGGAGGACGGTTTCTGCAGCACCGCGGGCGCTTCGCTAAACTCTTTATCCTCCAGATCAGATGTCTGTGAACGCTCCACCGTGGAGTCTGTACGGATCCTGCCGGTCTTCGGGGGTCCAGAGTCCAGAATGAAGGTGCCGGGACTCCTGACCCAGTCTGGTTCCTGGCTCCACCGTGGAGTCTATATGGATCCTGCCGGTCTTCGCGGGTCCAGAGTCCAGAATGAAGGTGCCGGGACTCCTGACCCATTCTGGTTCCGAGCTCCACCGGGGAGTCTGTGCGGATCCCGCCGGTCCTCGTGGGGTCCAGAGTCCAGAATGAATGTGCCGGGACTCCTGACCCGGTCTGGTTCCTACACAAACACAGAGGGACGGCAGACGGAGACAGAAACCTGCTGCTGACAGACGGAGCTCAGCTGGACTCCCCCATGTGACCTCAACATGTGACCTCAACATGTGACCTCAACATGTGACCTCGACATGTGACCTCAACATGTGACCGCAAAATGTGACCTCACTGCTGCTCTCACCTGGTTTTGGCGGCTCTAGTGGTCTGCTTTCTGTCCTCAGTCTGAGTCCTTCAAACTCTGATCTTCAGACCCCCCTTCTGAAGATGATGATGATGATGAAGATGATGGTGGTGGTGATGATGATGATGACGATGGTTGTGATGATGATGATGATGATGATGATGATAATGGTGGTGGTGATGGTGATGATGATGATGGTGATGATGATGATGATGGTGGTGATGGTGATGATGATGATGATGATGATGATGATGGTGGTGGTGATGATGATGGTGGTGGTGGTGGTGATGATGATGGTGATGATGATGATGATGATGATGATGGTGATGGTGATGGTGGTGGTGATGATGGTGATGATGATGATGATGATGATGGTGGTGGTGGTGATGATGATGGTGATGATGATGATGATGATGGTGGTGGTGATGATGATGATGGTGAGGATGATGATGGTGATGGTGGTGATGATGATGGTGAGGATGATGATGGTGATGGTGGTGATGATGATGGTGATGATGATGATGATGATGATGGTGGTGGTGATGATGATGATGGTGAGGATGATGATGGTGATGGTGGTGATGATGATGATTGTGTCGGTGGTGATGATGATGGTGATGATGATGATGAT